>NC_044000.1:30498798-30728798 GCF_902150065.1 Myripristis murdjan | reverse complement strand
AACTCAGGATTTGCAACTTCTGCACAAGTTCTCCCACTTTATGCCACATAACACCGTCAACACTGAGGATTTTGACAAGCGTGGAGTTCATTATGGAAGCACCGCCATGCAGTCATTATTCTTCCTATAGGTCCCTAGACAGTGCATATACGTTTCTCTGCATTTTTATACAGATTCTTCAGTTAATTCACACGACAGGGTAGCCTTAGCTCTGGCGTTTTGCAATTAGCTCTGTAAATCTGTCTCGCCGTTCGCTGTGAGAGTTTCACGACGACGCCAGAGAACGTGCGAACGCTCACATCGCCAGGACGAGCTGTCAAGTCCGACTTCCCATTTCTTTCCCGACGTGAGCGGCGTGAATAAGGCTTGGTTTTCATCTGGCGCTGATCCAGCCGGGGCAAAAAACAACAAGACTTTGAATTTGTGGAACGAGTCGGGTCGATGAAAATCGCTTCCACCTGCTTTAATCTCGTTTTCCCTTCCAGCGTGCATGCATCAACGTTTGGCAAAGGTGACATGCTGCCCTGTTCAGTGGACCAGGGCAAACTGAATTATCACAGTGCATGAGGCTGCAACCTGGATAATGCTGTTCCACCTGGCTGGGCAATATGGACAAACTCAGATATCAAATAAATAATCATTAGTCGTGTGCCTAGACCAAGTGATTTAGAAAAAAAAAAAAAAAAAAAGACAATTGCCAACACGTATGCCATGTCATGATTGCCCTGCCCTCTATTCAAGTTCAGGAATAATAAGTATGTACATTTTTGTGCACTGCAGCGCCCCCTCCTGGTCATTCACCAGCAGCAGTTGTAGAGCAGGGGATTTTTCTCAGATTTAAGGTGGAATTCACAATGTGGCCGCTTTTTCTGCTGCAATTCATCTTCAAAGTTGTTGCTTTGGACACATTATTTTCTTTATACTACAAGCATAATTTATTTGTTTTGGTGCAAATTGCAGCTAAAACAGACTGCTCACTAGCTGCTCACTGCCTCGCCTTGTCACTTTTTTTTTTTTTTTTTTTAAATTTCTTACATAGTCATGTCTGTGTAATGAATATTGTTCAGATGCTGATTTGTTTCTGCATTTTGCTCTTTCCTGCAGTCTTACAGTAAAATTGTGGCTGTTCATTAGATCTATAATAATCTTGTAATTTGCAAAAATCCCAGACGATATCAAGTTTCATACCATATCATATCAGCAATATAACATCAATATGTCGCCCAGTCCTAGTAGAGTTTGTACTTACTTGCATAGAGGTCACGGTTTTTGGCCAAGTCCTGGGCCACATCATTGAGCTCGTCTGCCGAGTCGTAGCCACGGTAACGGTCAAACTTGATGCAGGAGGAGATGTTCACCATCAGGTTGGACAAGGTGGTGATTTGCTTGAGGATGTGTTTGTTCTGCTCCAGCATGGTTGTCATGTTAGCTTTGAGAACAAAAAAAAAAATAATGATAAGAATTAAACTTAACTGACACCAAAGGAGGAGCTAAGCACAGATTTTTCCAGCGGGGAAAAGATGTGCTATTTTGATGGCTGAGTTGTGCTAACCGGGAACTAACTTTCCCCGTGAAAAGTTGTAAATACATATGCATTGGAATTACAAGGCATTTGTATTGCAATGTTATAGTGGGACCTTTTGAATAAAGTAGAACACTGTGCATAATCAAGTATGACGTGCCATGTGTTCAATCTATAATGTTTAATCCAGAAGGAGAGAGACGCAGTGAGAAATTCAGTTTGAAATAATTGAAACGATTCACAAAAACCTTGGAAGCAGGCTCCTTTTCTGATAGTGTGGATATTTTACAGGCAATAAGTGAGTGAAGGATGTAAGGGTGAGCCTGGGTATCTGCAGCTTTCAAACGTAAGACCTTCAAATGCGCACTCACAGAAGTTGCTGAGTGTCTCCTTCATGTTGCCGACATTGATGTCCGTCTGCATCTCAATGAACCTCTCCACAAAGGAATTGCCGAGGGAATTCTGTCAGGAGGGGAAGAAGGGGGCGGAAGAGACATTGCACAACATCAAGATTCAGTTGCTGAAACTTGAGCAAGGCCACTGCAGAGTTTATCTTCCTGCACACTTTCACAGAGGACAGGGAGACGGAGGCAGACGTCGATGTAAAGTTTTCATACCTGCAGCATCGGCAGCGTGTCACTGAGTATTTTGGCCGACTTCATGATGTAGTTGGAGGATTCGAGCCACTCCTCAGAGTACGCCTTCAGGTTTGCAAACTCCTGCAGGGTGACGTTGGCCTGCGAACGCAACGGATAGGTGACAAAGGTTTTAATGCGAAATGAAATGACTTGCAGCAAGCGTCTGATGGCCTGGCGTGTGGGTGTGTGTGTGGCGAGTGGGAGGATGTGTGTGTTGTCTATACCTGTGTACCTGTCCAGGTCTGCAAAGGCAGGTCTAGTCAGACTTGCCGCGAAAAGGTAACACAGTCTAACACAGTGCAGTGTGCAAATATAAACCTTCAGAGGCTTTATAGTCCAGTAATTTTAGGCCAAAATTGGGGTCAACCTAGGACAAATTGCAAGAGAAGCAAACTCAACTGATTTTGTATCCTCAGTTTGTCCTGAGTGAGGGGATGTTGGCCAATCAAAATTTTACTTTCAGATATCACTATAAAAATTCACAAGTTGATTACACACACAAAGACAAGAAAAAAAGTCAACTACAAGTTCTTTGAATTATTCTGTTTACACATGCATATCACACATTACCTAATAAGGAATATAAGGAATAAATGCCATAACAGATATTTAAACAGTGAATTAAAAGGTTACTATATATATAGTAACCTTTTAATTCACTGTTATATAGTAACCTTTTAATTCAAGGTGACTTTAGATATAGTAGCCTTTTAATTCACTGTTTAAATGTCCCCTATGTGTTAAAAACAGTGTTTTTTTTGGTAATTTGTGGTCATAAATGGGTGATTTTCAAAACTTTCCACCTATGGGATTTTCTTTTACTTTACTTTACTATTTTTCTTTTACTTTTTTTCCCTCACTCAGGACAAACTGAGGATACAAAATCAGTTGAGTTTTCTTCTCTTGCAATTTGTCCTAGGTTTTTTCATAAAATGACTGGACTATTATTTGTAATGTTTATTAATCACTCTCTATTCCAGTGAGGGTTTATGAGGATTAAAGAGGTTAGAGAAAAACTAGCAAAATAACAACACTCGCTTCAGTAGCAACTGCAGTGGCTAAGAGAATATGATTATTTAATATTTGGTTGGTGATAAAGGTGTGGATATCCTCAAACTAGCCTCCGTCCATACTACAGGACAGCTGTTTGAAATCCCAAAACTGATGAGTAAAATTATCACAGAAAAAAAAAAAAAACACAAAAAAAAACTTCCACATATGGAAACTGGCCCCAAATAATCATAACGAGCTACAATATAAATATGTGAAAAAGGCCTTAAATGAATGGACTGAATGTACAATGCATGCATTTGAGACAGCAAAGTCAAGATCCTTTTCCAGTTTATGCATTTCATTTTTGCTGACGGGTTAGTTGCCAGCAGGTAACTTAATGACGTAGGTGTTGACTCAAGAACAGGCAAGGAAATAAGAGGAAACGCAAGTGGTTCTATCGCTTTCCCAGGAGAATGTGAAAACACACTGAGGTACGACATCACTGCTTCAAACTATCTGAAGCCAACGCTGACTGCTTGGCTTAATATCTTTGGATTTAGCGTGCATATCTTTATTAGTTGAATGGTAGAAGTTAACAAAGACATGTTTCCGGTCCTCATTTGATATAAAAAAATATATTTAAATTAGATTCAGCTGATAACACACGTGAAAGATCGACCGTTTAACCTATCTGAGCGACAAAATTAGTGGCAAGAGGGAGCCAGAAATCCCATTCATTTTCAGCATAGACAAAAAAACAAATAAACAAACAAAAAAAACTGCCTAAACCTGCCTCAATTTGTTTCCAGAGACTACAATAGCCTTGAATGAGTGTATGGACTTGTAACTTAAATGTGTGTGTGTGTGTGTGTGTGTGTGTGTACCTTCTCCATGATGGCCCTGGTGACAGGTGTGTCGGGGCTGTACAGGACTTGTCCCATCAGCATGGGCTTGAGGAAGGCCCAGGCTATGGCTCCTCCGGTGGTGTTGACCATGTCCAGATACAGGTTCATACAGAACGGAGCTGCGGAGACGAGGAAAGGAGGAAAACCATCATGCACTGCTTTCTATGAAAAAAAATAATAATAATAACGCTAAGTATAAATGCTTTAGAAATGAAACCCAAATTGCATATCACAATCGAGTACGCGTGTGTTCACATCACAAAAGTTCAAGCGCAGGTCTGTTTCACGAGAAAGACAACACTAACAAAAGCACCATAACAAATGCCTCATCCAAATATTGATTTCTCATTGATTTTTTTCTCAAAGAGTTGCCTCAAAGCCACATAATATCTTACCCAGTGTGGAGCACAAAGACTGAAGTTCAGTAATGATGAAGAAGTGGACGTTGTTTTGTATATAAAAACACATTTGTAACAAGAAATCCTCAGGTTTGGTAATCAAACAGTAGTAATGCAGATATGTACTGGAGGCTTGACATTTTACGGTTGAGGGATGAGCGTGTTAACTTGTTAAGTCGTTGCGCAGGACCATCTGCTCAGCTGTGAGCCGCCGCTCTGCCAACTCACTGCCTCACAATAGCAGTGTGAACAACGTCTGCTGGACAAACTGATCATAACACTGTTTTTAAATGATCTCAAGTGGTTTTTTAGTGCAATGTGTACTCGTTTGGCAACTCAGTCAACAAATATGCCAGCATCAGAGTATCAGCCAGTACTGACGGATGACATTGGCTGATATACTGGTCAGGCTCTACTGGAATAAACTCAGCAATGGTTTCCCAGCCCCAAAACTCCTCCCAACATACTGGCGTTTTCTGGGATCTTGAACGTCTTGATCATCTTCTCCCTCTCTTGAGAATCGAGTGAGGACGGGTCCGACTCCGCCATGTTGGGCATCCCGGCGAGTCCGAACAGAGCCAAGACGCCGTTCTGGCACAAGGCTCGGGAGAGCGTGAGGAACGTGGCTTGGCTGGACATGGTGGACCTTCGTCCTCTCACCATCTGGGGGACAAAGCAGAGGAGGAAAATTAACGTATAATTTCAAAATGGGCCACATTTAATGTAAAGGGGAACACAAACTGAACAGTGAAAACCTGTACGGATGATGGCAAAATGAAAAATAGGACAATGCTTGTAATCGCCCACAGCTGCTAACACCATCGTTAAGTGAGGAACTAAATGAGAACCCGTACTGCCTTTTTTTTTTTTTTAAATCATTTCCTTAAACTGATGATGCACTTTGCCCAATATGTTTCTGAAATCATATTTTATTTATTCTAACAGCCTTAGTTTAACTCATTTATTATGAATTATTACTGTCTTATTTACCTATTAGTCTAGACCTGCACCAGTCTCAGGAGTTGCAAACATAATTTAATTGCACAACAACAATAAAAAATCAAATCTATCTGCAGTGTTAAACTTGGCCAACAAACATCTGCCGTGTCAACAATAAATCTTGACAAAGTGGAAAAAGGATCCATCTGCACCATCAGCATCAACAGCCACTCTTATGGGGAAAATGCACAAGTCAAAAATTCTGCATGTCCAAATAAAAAACAGTTGTTTTAGGATCTTACAGGATCATTTACAGGCTTTGGTACTTTGCTTTTTTGCTGGTGGTGTTTCATCATCACACACACTTTCTCAGGGGGATTAAGCGGTAAAGCGGACTCACGTTGTGAAACTCGGAGTTGGACACCAGGTTGAGGTCCTCGATGGAGAGCAGGTAGTTCTGCAGCTGGCTGACGGCGGGCAGCAGCTCTTTCATCATGTCCATCAGGAACCTCACCATCTGCAGCAAGACGCCCACCAGGCTCTGCATGTCCTCGGACAAAACCATCTGAGGAGACGACACCAGAGCTGCAGCACATTTCTTTATCCCCTCACCCCCCCTTTACCTCCATTTTCATATTTTCATATTTTCCTTCTCTTTCTCACATGAACTCAGGTAAACAAGGCAGATTAAGAGGCACTCTGCTGAATTACACAGAACAAGAGCATAGAAAAAAGGCTAAAATGCAGTAAATTATAGCAAAAGCAGTTGAGTAGAGCCAGCGTCCCAAACGTGTGTGCTCTGCGGCTTACAGCAACCTACAATAGACTGAGTTCAGCAATTAAATTTTATATTAATCATGTATTTCTAAACAGCACCTTTCTTTGTTGGGTGTCCGTCTATCTTGTATAGGCCTCTTTTAAAAGTCGGGATTTGTATATTAATGTGAGGATGGCATCAAAATGCGACTTCAGTCTTGCACTTAAAGGAATACTACAATGTTTTTGGCAAAATAGCTTAACCAGACTGAGACAAGATGCTAGATACCATTTTCTCCTCTGTATGTCCACTGGTTTGGTTTCTATGGGTAGCATTTTTGTTAGCTTAGCATAAAGACTTGAAGTCTATGGAGGTCGTTAGCCTAGCTCTGTCAAAGTGAAAAAAATAAACCAAACAGCAGCTCTTATTTACACATGTATTTCATCAATCCACGTTCTGCATTATTGCTGTAAGATTTATTTTTTCATGTTGATGGAGTTAGGCTAACGACTCCCATAGACTACAAGTCTTTATGCTAAGCTAATGCAAAATGCTACCTGTGGAAACCGAACCAGAGGATGTGCAGAGATAAAAATGGTTTCAAACATCTTGTGCCAGTCTGGATAAGTCAGGAAAAAGGCTATTTTGCACAAAACATTGGAGTATCCCTTTAAGCTGAATTAAACTGTTGCAGTTGGGCATATTGCAGAATTTGCATATATTTCCTGTCTGCCTGTGTCCTTAATTCATCGTTTCTCTGTGTAAAAAAATCAAGATAGAGCTCTGAATCCTTTGAAATTACTCGGTAGACCTCAGCTGAGCTGACAAGACAGAGCACGGCGGGTCTGATCTTTTTTTTTTTTTTTAAAGGAGAAAATAGCTGACACTTAATGCAGGCATGAGCGACCTCTCCAATTTAAAGTCGAGGGGCCATTTTAAACACCGCTCGAAACAGAAAACTCTATTTGGACGCTGCAGATTCACAAGGACACTCCACCGCTCCTCTGCTCTTCCACACAACATTTGGTCCATTTTTCCGGAGAAGCGAGGAGGGAGAAGTGCTGTTTTCAAATATGGCTTCATATGGCCGAATTACTTGGAATGGAGAGTGTTTGTTTTGCCAGAGCGATAAAAAGCCTCAGATGGGGAGACATCGCATGCAAGACGAAATAAATCAAGTCCTCCCTTTGTTCCTGCGAGTCAAAATGAGTGTGGGCAGAGGAGGTTTGCAGGGGGAAAAAAATAAATTCCGCCTCTTTTATGATGATTTGATGTGTTATTTTCATGGTGTCCCGTGCACCGGCAGCTTTCTAACACAAATGTTCCTGGAGCAAACGGAGCGCTCTGTGTTTTTGGTGAAAGACAGTTCACACCTCATGTTCGATCGTCCATTAAGCCGTTAAGGAGGAAGGCTCCAAGTCTCTACTCTCCAACAAAATCCATTTTTCCACTGATCGGCCACACGTGTGATTTCCCAATTCACACCGCTGTGGGCCTTTCACAGTATGAAGCATAAAGAGTCGAAGAAAGCGAACCATTTTATTTTTCTATTACTTTTCATCTGAGTCTGAACCAACGTTATTATAGTTACAAAAAATAAACCAAAAACTAAGACTAGGTTTGAAAAAAACATTTTGGTTAACTGAAAGAAAAATAAAAACTAGATTTAAAAAAAAAACACGCACTTGAATCAATATTGTGTCCTTAAAAAACTAACATTAAATAAAACTAACTAAAACTAGCTAAAATAAAATTTAAAATATCTGTCTATCTATCTATCTACCGATCTATTTATCTATATACATATCTATATCTATATAGATATAGATATAGAAAGATATATAGATCTCTCTCTCTCTCTCTATCTATCTATCTATATCTATATCTATATATATATAGATAGATAGATAGATAGATAGATGTATATACACACACACACACACACACAGAAAATGTCTTTAGTCTGGGACATCTGGGACAAAGTGTTGTGTTTGGACTGGAATACCTATCCTGAACTTCTTAAGTCTAACCCCTGACAAACACCCTCCATATTATATATATAAAAACCTTGAACTAATGTCGAAAATAAAAGTAAAGTAAGGTAAACATTTTTAAGCAATAAAAAGCTGAAACGAGCAAACCGCTCACTGGAAACTGATTGAAACTAAACTAAAAACAACCTAAAAACTAAAAATTAGACCCAAACTATACTGACAGATGCAGAGCTGTGATGAGCGTGGTTCGAGCCTTACTGTGTAGATGAGCTTCTCCATGTTGAGGTGTCGCCCCACCAGCAGCACCAAGCTGTACCACTGCTGGGCGCTCATGGAGCAGAGCGTCCTGAAGATGGCGGCCTCGGTCTGGTTCATGCTGGCGGTCGCTCTCGGGTCGCCGCAGTAGTGCAGTTTGGTCAGCCAGGACAGGATCTGAGGATTAAAGACCAGTCAGACACACAGCACCGAGAAAAACGAACCACGCTTAACGTGAAGGAGATCACACTGGCATTCAGTTCACTTTGGAAATAAATACAACTAGAAAATAGAAAAATTTCAGCTTTAAGGAGTAAATGAAAACTCAAGATCTGACTTCACCGACTCGTCAATACTGCTGACGAGGAGAAGCTGCGGTCCAGTGTCAGCGGTGACATTTTCATATCAAAAGAAACAAATAAAATCAATTATTTAAATCACATAAGTTGTTTCTGAGACCTGCACTCTCAAAAAGCCACGGGAGGACAGATACAAGTAGTTGGTATGTGCAAAGTATAAAGACGCCGATCAGGAGCAACAAGAATCAACAGAAAATTTCAATAACGGCCTTCGACATTTTCAAAGAAGTTTGAACGTGCAAACACTCGTAAGTGGCTGCTTTCAAGTGTCAAGCTGTGCCAGCGGTCGCTCCCGTGTGACCTGAATGCAGCAGAAAGACCCGACGGTGAAAATGAAAAGTTCGCCGAGCAGAAGAGGCACTCGCAGCGCAACATAAAAAAATAACTGCCTCTCGAGGATAATTTGATGCTTTGGCCTTGTCATCTTTATTGGACCTTTTGTGGAAATCAGAGCCTCTATTCACACGCTTAGAGCCGAGGTGAGCGCACGCCGCTGGAATTTATCCACACATTCAGTCGGCATTCAGACGAGCTCCCAGTAGGAGCCACTGGAGCTGCGGACTTTCCCCAGAAAACAGGATTTCCCCCAAATCTGCACCAATATGGCTTTCAATATGTCTTTTTGTCTGTGCTGTGTTTCCTCTTGGGCCTACAGGATCTTAAACTCTTAAAGAAAATCCACATTTTTAACTGGGATTACCGTCTCTGTAATGGACCGGCCAACCGAGAGCAAAAATCAGCAAAAATCTACTGAGGTCAGAAATGTGGGAGACAACCTGGTGGGATGTGCTGCATGGGATTATTTTTGCTGCACAGAGTAAAAGAAAATGGATGAAAAATGGGCTCTGCCTCATTTTCCAGGGAGCTTCCTAGTTAGGTTGTTTCATTTTGGACAGAATAGGCACCTAATAAGGAAGGATCCTAAGTAGTAAGGATACACCAAGGATACACAGTCAGTTAATACAACTGTAGCAGCCAAGTCACAGCTTGATGGCCTTATACACACACACACACACACACACACACACACACACACACACACACACACAAGCGCCAGTGCAGAATGTACAAATGTATCGTGGCATGAGTCTACTATAGGGACCCTAGTCTGCTTTTCACTCTATCTATTTTTCATTATTCTATTTAATTCTATTTTTTTTTTTTCAGTTTACCTTCACATTTTATCCTATTTTATTGTATATTTATCTTTGCTTCGCTGTTTATTTCCTATTGTTACTTCTACACTGTTCTGCTGCTGCTGTGTCACTTTGAATTTCCTCTTCGGGGGATCAATAAAGGTGAAGCTACCTATCTATTATTATTATCATTATTATTGTTTGTAGTAGTAGCAGTAGTGGTAGTCGTATTGCTGTTGTTGTTAGTAGAATGTGCAAGGCTACATGAGCCTCTATTAAAACACGAAGAACTTCATATTAAAAGGACAAAAATGTGCAAAAATGCATTGAATTTTAATGTATTCAAATCAATGTATCTGTAGGCCACCAATACACAGAGGTGTAGGAGTGCAAATTGCTATGGCAACTCCCTGAATGTTTTGAAAAACCTGAACAAATAAAGCGCACAGCGATGCATTATCAAATACTAGTAAGTAGATTTGGCTCATCGTAACGACCACCACAGTAAAATTTGACTGCAATACCGGCACGCCCCACCGTGGTGCTATACCGTGATCAGCACCTGGAAAGACACTGCAGAAGAAAATGAAAACAACAGAAATATTACAGAAACACGACAGGTGGCACTGTGTGTGTGTGCGTGTGTGTGCGTGTGTGTGTCGTGTATCGGTGATGTCAATCCGATATCCAATCTGTGAATCACATCTGGATCGGCACCAATACCGATAAAGATACTGGTACCAGTGCAGGTGCATCTACCTGTTACCCTTGTAGCTACTAACTAGGAAGCAGGCTAATAGGAATTTCCCTTCCAGATAAGACAGAGCCACCCTGTCAGGATTTTTAGATTTATATAACACGACCGTCTGCAGAAAAACTCAGCAAGTGTGTTTAAAAACACACTGAAGAATATTAATTAATGATGTAATGTTATATGTTATATCATAAACTATTTATATACAACACTAACAGGATAATGAGCTGAGAGAGGGTCCCCTTGTAGCTTCTTGAAAATGATGCCTTTTCTCCCCCCCGCCACTCCAGCTTCCTCGAGCATCCAGTCAAGAGGTTTGCTGCACCGAGCTGCAAGCGGCACGCCGAGCGCATCCCACGTTAAGACCCATTAAGTGCTTCTTCATAATCAGCGAGGTGAAGATTCTGCTGGTGCTGTGTGTGTGTGTGTGTTTATCTGAGACAGACAGCGAGAGAGAGAGAGAGAGAGAGGGAGAGAGAGAGAGAGAGAGAGAAGGCGTCTCTGGTCTCACCACTAAGTTGTTGCTGGGCAGAGTGGACTCCATCACCAGGTGGAGGATGCCGGGGTCGATGCCGATGTGCCGCTGAACGTCCAGAGCGAAAGCTGCAGGATTCCTCAGCATCTCCCGCACCTTCACCACGCCTGCACAAACACAGCGATGTTGACCAATCTTTACTGGGGCTAGACGCATGCTGATTAACACCTTTTCTTTTTTTTCCCAAACCTCAAACTTCAGCCGGTCATTTTGTCCACTTCCACAGGGGGAAGTCACTAAACATTTACTCATGTGACTGTAACTGAGTAGCTTTTTTGTGTACTTGTACTTAATTTCACTTTTACTTAAGTACATTTTTGCTTGAGTTTTGTCCTTAACTACATTTTAAATCTGATCCATTACAGAGAACAAATGATTGGTGACAGATTGTGGAAACTTTCACAATAAAAGCTCAGCCAGTAGAGACGAGAAAAGGAACCTGCTTCGGCTTTGTTGGTTCTGTTTTTTGTCATTTCCAAATTTCACAATAAAAGCTGCATGATGAAAAACTGCAGCGAGGACCATTTAGACCCAACTGTGCAAAAAATGTGGAATAAGTGTGGAAAAAAGGGGAAAAAATGACCCAATGATGAGAAACATGCCGACTCAACCATCATATGATGTGTTTATTTTACATGTGTCAGTTGAGTCTACAGGGTCCTCGCTTCAGTTGAGTGTAATGTCCCTTTAAAAGCATGCAGTGTGCAGCGTGTTCTCTCCTCCTTTTCTAACTGCATGGAAAAGATCCCAGCTAACACAGTTACTGTTTGGAAAAAGGAGCTCAGCCACTTTTACTGCCAGGACATTTGAAATGAGACACTTTGGACTTTTACTGCAGGACATTTTTACTGCACTACTTCTACTTCTACTGCAGTCACATACCAGCAGAGGAACAGTACTTCTACTTCTACTGCAGTCACATACCAGCAGAGGAACAGTACTTCTACTTCTACTGCAGTCACATACCAGCAGAGGAACAGTACTTCTACTTCTACTGCAGTCACATACCAGCAGAGGAACAGTACTTCTACTGGAGTAGCAGTTTGCAGTACTCTTTCCACCGCTGTCCATTTGTAATATGATGGAGGTTCCTCCTTAACTATAACTACTTGCAATGAAATTTGCAGTGACATTTTCTTTCCTGTGCACATTTCATTTGTTCATTTTACTCTCAAATGTCTTGTAAATTAATTCTTTATTGTGAGGTGCTGCTGTAACCCCGGGTCTTGTGATCTTTAAAATGCTGCAGTGGGTCACCAGGCCTTAGAAAACTCATAACCTCACGGTAATTTCATTAGTCTGCGTTTTGGCATCCCATAATGGCCTAAATGCTGTTGCAGAGACCTTTTTTTTTGTCTGTGACAGGTATAAAATCGCACGGGAAACAATGAATACTTTGAAT
Source organism: Myripristis murdjan (assembly GCF_902150065.1). Taxonomy (NCBI): domain Eukaryota; kingdom Metazoa; phylum Chordata; class Actinopteri; order Holocentriformes; family Holocentridae; genus Myripristis; species Myripristis murdjan. Next base: position 30,716,211 of record NC_044000.1, on the reverse strand, counting down.
GTTTTGGCATCAAAGTGGACAAATTTAACGATATTGAATACTGGCAGAAAATGTTGGCTCCTGGCAGCTTCAGAACAAAAGTACCAGTCTGAGCCTAATTTTTACAGCAAGAGAAAATCAGCTTATTTGAAAAATGACTCACACAATGCACAAAATTAAGACAAATCACAATACATCAACTTTAAAGTTTAATGTTTTGCAGACGTTAATGATGAAGTTCAGGAAATGATTTTTTTCCCCCCCTCTCGATACTTGTATTGTTTCCCATATGGGCTGAATAGTGTGCTCTCTGCATTATGTTTTCCCATTAATGCAACAGCCAATTCATCCATCAAGTAACCAACCAAGCAGTCATACAGCTTCAAACAATACAGAGGCATTGACAGGCTGCAGAAACGGCTACACAGCGGATTACCGCTTTGAATATTACAGTGAGGTGAATTTCCAGCAGATCTACCGCCTTCAGGAAAAATTAACAGCGAGTTTCTAAAGATAAATACCCATCGTTCAAAATTATATCAGGATGTGAATGCTGTGAAACTATTGTTATGAGGTGAAGTTTCTTACCTGGGGAGGTGACGTTAATGTTGAGTGCGCTCAGGCTGCTGATGTTCAAGCCGAAATTTTCACTCAACACAGTGGCCCTGTAATACAAGTACACACACACACACACACACACACGTACACAGAGATTTGTGATTCATGCCCTTAATTGTGTCTAAGAAGCATTCCTTTTGTATCAAATAACATCAGCAGACATCCCGGTGGTTCAAAGGGTAAAGATTAATGCGCAAAATGTCACTCGGCATCTTTGCAAACACAAACGGCAGCGAGGTGGCAGATTTCAAAACCCCAATTATCCTGAATCCCGACGTCAGTAAACTGCACACGGCACGCTCACGTTCACCACCAGGCCTCGGGACACTCTTCTTTGAAGCCCCATATTGTGATTTAAGCATATTTTAACAGTTTAGCATACTGTAAATGTCATGCTAAGTGTGAATGTAAAGAACATTGAGGGTTTTATGAATCTGAGATGATTTGCATGTCGTTGATTTCCCGTGCAAAGACGCCCAGTCAGCACAAACTCATGACATGACTTGACATGAAGATCAGAGTCTTGGGCGTCATAAGTCATTGTTGTTTTCACACGACATGACTGAGCAGCGACTGACAGGAGGGTCACATGTCACAAGATCTTTGACCAGGACGAAACCCCGACCCGTCTGTCTGGTCTCCAAACTACATTTTTTCAAAAGACACACACGTGAGAAGCAAAACAGGAAATGAGTGGGTGAGAGAATGCATTCGGATACACGTGCAGCGAATCGTTTGGCAGAGAGTTGGAGGAAAATAAATATTTTTGCAATGAAAACACAGGTAGCTGCCTGCTCCTATTGCAGTTCGGCGAGGACAACGAGGAAGTAAAAGCTGAAACGCTGAGCTAAAGCCGATTTGCCTCTGCTCTGGCGCTTTTTTCGGGGAGCTCCAAAAACCGACAGCGAGTGGAAAATGAGGATTAAAATCATGTAATGTGCACTTGGCATAACTTGGCAGAGACACTGTTTTCATTTTCAAGTATAAAATGAGCTTTAGGCTGCTAAGACTGAGGTGTAATTTTACATAAAAACTTTGTCTGATGCACTTTTACCTTGTGACTTGTGGCGATTAAAGGATAACAAAACGCTTTTACCACCATAAGAATATTACCGTAAATATTTAATGTTGTTGGTGGCACTTAATGGGTCTTAATGTTGATCTCACAGGAGACAACGACCTCATATAATGACCTGATATAATCCAAAAAAGTGCCACGGACCAGCAGCAGACACACACAGCCTGCCTATGTGTTTCTATTGTACATTATGGTGTCTGTGTGTGCGCGTGGGCATTTTCCATGCATGTGTTTAAAAAAAAAAAAAAAAAAAAAAGCTCACTAAATGACGAAGCAGCAGCTCATAAAAATGAAATACCAACACCAGCAGTTAAATTTAATGTCTTTGTTTTGAAAGGCAATGACAAAGAAAGAAAGAAAGTGTGAGTTGGTTGATTAGCAGTAATTTAGCTTAGGATAATCAAATTTTCTGTCTAGACCTGGTGACCACTTTTGTAAACAACACAGAGAGTAAGAAAGCTTTTTTTCTGATGCAAATTTAGTGCCTCCCAGGCAGAATTTAGCATGGTGACCAAATTAATTATTTCCCAGATTTTTGTTTTGGTTACTGTAATCTCTAAATGTATGCAGAAATGAAGGGAATGGGATTCAAATCACACTTTTTTCTCTCTGTTTGCATTTTCCACCCACTTCTTCTCTCACATCCATGCATGTAAGCCATAGATGCCAACCGAGAGCTCTTTCACTTCCTTTAAAGGGTTTCCTGACACTGTCTTTCCTGACACTCCTTACAAATTATTCGGATAACATTACCAGTCGGCGCTGGCATCATAGGTGCTGGGATCTCCGACGAAGGTCTGGAAGAGGGAGTCGGACAGCTCGGACGTGTTGCTCAGCAGACTGCGGGCCAGCAGCTCCAGGCTGGGCAGGATGCTGCGGCACAGCGGGTCAGGATCCACGTACAGAGCCTGCAGAAGGTGACGCACAGAGTCCACCTTCCCCAGGGCACACACCTGCAACATCACCGGACACACACGCACACACAAGACAACGTTACCTGGGGAGTCCTGTCACCACGGGTCAGGTGGTTAACCAGGTGCTAACCAGGGGATGATTGGTTATAGTGATAAATCTGATATTTTAGGTATCTGAATATGGAAAATACACAGCAATGGGCAAGTGAAGACATCCAAAACAGGCTTGAAAATACTAGAAATTAACTTGAAGTCTAAACTTGAAATTACATGAAAGCATGCTTGAATAGAGGCATTTTCAATAAATATAGCCACTAAGGACTGTCTGATTACGGTAGGAAGTATAGGGCACATATTTGATTTGGGAAAAAAATTTAAGGGAAACACTGAATGGTTCCTTAACAGAATATGATTTTCAATAGAACTGGGCAGTGAGTTGAGAAATCTGGTTATTTTAGTTGCGGACGGACGCCTCACTTAAAGGCGCATTTGGAATCAAAGTTTATTAAATACGAGACGTGTAATTGTATGTTTTAAAGTAAATTTGTTAGTAAGGGATTGAGTTATAGGTGCACTTTCTCTTTTTTCTGATCTTATTTTGAAATGACTTGCCTTTACTTGTAACGTTATCAAACAGAGAAATGTCCTGCCCTCGTCCTAAAATGGCCCTAATTTGATAATAAGGTGCTTCCTTGTTTTATGAAAGAAGCAGTACATAAGTTGACACAGCTGCATTATAATATCATTGTATGATATCTTTTTCTGGGGTCATGGGCCTATAGTGTTTGGGTTTTTAGGGAATTTAAGGTAAAAGGGTTAAGGTTTAAGGTAAGGGTTAAAACCTGCACAGAAATCTGTCTCCCCTCTGCCTTACAGAGCTGCAATCTAACTGTAACAACTTCATTAATATTAATATGGAAATGTCATTAATATGGATTTCACTGGACAGTGTTCGTATCTTATGCTCATCAAATGCAGTTCTGGGGTGAACACTTCTAAGTGTGTTTGTATTATTTCGTGCTTGTGCTTTTATTCCAAAAATACCTGCATCAGTGTCTCACGTCTGTCAAAATCCTGTCAGAAATAGTCCCAGTGATGCTCAGTGTTTTGCTGTGTCCTGTCTGTACCTGCATTGTTGCTATCCTTGACTTTCAGGTTCTATAATATCACAGCCTGAAAGTAAATAAGCCAGCCTCTGTTAGTCACAACAGCAGACACTTTGATCATGACCACATACATTTTTATCAAAGGCTGCCCGGAGCTCTTACAGCGAGCGGCACAACAGTAATTCCACGGTGCAGCCACGGAGCTGCACGGCACCGCCAGGAGGACAGGCTCTCGGAAAGATATTTTAAGGCAATTCAAGATAAGCAAGCACTTGATAAACACTTGATCAGCCTCAAAAGTGTCCTCAGACATATTCGAGCGCTGTTTCGCTGCTCGTGTGTGATGAATGACGTGTGTGTGAGAGCGGCGGCGGTGGCGGGGTAGACCTGGGACGTCAGGCGGTTGAGGATTTGTACGAAACGTGGATCTGTCAGGGAGGTGTTGAAGAGATGAAAGACTGTCTGGACGGTCTGCTGCATGAGCATCAGGTTCTCTGTGGAGGCAGGGAGGAAAGAGAGAGAGGAAAGAGGTTATTAGAGAGAGACAGGAAGACAGGGAGAAGAGGGGGAGAGGAGGGCAGCGGGGTCTATAAGGTGACAGAATAACATGACGTCCCACTGGGCTTCATTATGACTAGCACCATTTCGAGGCTGCGTTGTCAGGCGGTGAGCAGCAAATGATGTGCTTAAAGTGGAGCCCTGTGCAGGACTGATGGGGCCAGAAGGGCCAGCAGCACTAGATGCTGTCGTGCATTAAAACACATCTGACAAGTCCTAAGAATGGAGCCACCTAAGGCGGCAAGACGCGATGACAGAATATTTAATTAGGCCAAAATTAGACAATGGTGATGTTTAATCTCAGGGTGTTCGACACCTAGAGGCTTTTACAATTACAACCGTTGGTTCTCTGCGTGTTGACTATCTGGGCGAGGTTGTGTGGAAGTGAAGCCGCGGCTGCTTACCAAGTGATTCTAGGCACTATAAACATTATCACACAAGTGCAGCAGCCAATTAGAAAGGAGGTCATGGATGTCCACTCGTGTGGGTGCGAGAGGAGGCATTTAGGGAGGGTGCATGGGATAAGTGATTGAATTCTACTTTGCTAATGAGATTTAATAAGGTGCTGACTGGCTTTCTGTTGGAGAAGAGCCATATGGCCTCAGGCTCTTTGGGAGTTCCAGCTAAGCTGACATGAAGTTTTATTGCTCGCGTCTCCAGAATGAACTATGATGTAGGCTACTATAATCGTGTAGACATTAACAACAGCATTAGCTAAACATGTTATGGTCTCGCCGCGGATTTGCAATAGCTGTGAAGGTCAGAGGAGAAAGGTGGCGGGGCTCCAAGCTGTGAGACTCCTGGATAGTATAGACTGACACACTGAGTGCATACAAGCGACGGCATTGAAACCTCTATGAACACAACACCAGTCACTGCAGCACAGGGACGGCACGATATCTAATAACATGATTCAGTACACGATACGCACCTCACAATGCAGCACGACTACGATGCAATGCAATCAATAAAAGTACGACTATGCAGAATTATGTTTATTTCTGCAATGGTTCAATTAACCCGCGGTTCGGTTCATTATGTGGTGTTTGGGTCACGATTTCGGTTTTGGTTTGGTTTGTTCTGTGCATTAGGGAGAAAAAAAAAACTCTTCTTCTAGACTCCAAAGTACTTGAATTTCTCCTAAAGCTCTGTGTATTTTGTCTTATTTGCAAAATAAACTTTTTTTTTTTATTCAGAGATTTGTGATAGCGATATGAAATCAAGAAATATTCTTTCAAAGGCAAAGTGCTTTCGAAAGTGCTAGATATTAAAAAGAAAGTGCTAGATATTAAAAAAAAAAAAGCATGAAAATGCTTACAATACATTCATTAATTCATCAGCTAAGTGAGTGATTAGATGCCTCTCGTACAGTGCAACTCTTTGTAACACTTTGTAGGGTGTATTGTGTACTGAATGGTAAATTTTTTTTACACTTGGCTAGAATTAAGTACCCTAAAAATGTTGGCATTACCACCTGCAGGTGATATAATTTTGATGGACAGCTTGTGAAACTGTGAACGGTGAGTCATCTCATTTGTAATTAGTGCAGCAGAATAACATGTAGCTAATATAAAGAATCATTAATTCTGCCCCATGGAACATACCGTCACATTTTCGCATTGCAGTACATTGGATTTCAATATATCATCTCATCCCTAACAATTAGACGATGAGTGGGAGGAAATGCACCAAGGAATCAGTGGGTAAAGTTAATTTGGAGAAACTGTGAGCGCGGGAAGAGATGAGGGGAAGAGGAAAACAGCGGATACTCCACTTGGGGATTCCCCGTTTCACTAATGAGTGCCTGATGTACATTTCTCATCATAAAGTTTCCCTGGATCCGCTCACCTCACGCCTGTCGTCACCCAGAGAGCGACTGACTTCGAGACGAAACGGGAGTTACCTGGAGATTCGCTGGCAAATCCTTCGGTGATGTTCTTTATCACAGATGAGAATGGGAAGCCCTGAGGGAGCATGTCAGCGCTCTCCACCAGCACATCCAACGATGACCTGGAGAAGATTAAATAGGGACTTTAATGTCAAGAGAACACCTACAACTCTTTGCCCTGGGCTGATTTACATTAGCGTGTACTGGTCAAGCCAGCTGCACATTCTGCTGCTTTAATGAGTACTTCATTAATGAGTTAGCTGACTGACAGAAAAATGATTATAATTCCAATTATTTATTTCAGATTTAATTTCAAAAGCTTTATAGTCCCAGAGGGAAAACTTTGTTTTGCAGTGAGGTTAAAAAAAAAAAAAAAAAAAAAACAACCTAAAAATCAAACACAGTTACTCAAACAAAAAACATAATCATGACTGACAGTTTTAGTATCATATCAAGTAAAAATCCTCAACATTTGCTGATTCCAGCTTCATTAAGATCACTAAGATGCTAAGATTTGCTTCTTTTTCTCATGTAATATTACTGTAAAATTAATTCTTTGGTGTTTTTTGAATTTAAACATCTCACTTTGGGATCCGGGGAGAGCTGAGGAGCACGTGTCACTGACTAAATTATTTATCAATCACTCAAAAAAATAATAAAATAAAATAAAAAAGATTAATTGACAATGGAAATAATAGTGCAGCTCTTTTTTTTTTAAATTTTCCCCCTGGATTCCCAAAAACGATATTTCATCCAATGTTAAGAGACTTTGATGGTCATTAGCAGTGCAAACAGCATGCCCTTACATCTGGAACAGGTTGGGCAGGGTGAGGTAGGACATCATCCCGAGGACGGCATCAATGGTTTCTTCCCTGGAGGCGTTCAAGCCCCATGGCATTCCCTCGGTGGCCCCCTTCATCACCACACCCAGGTCGGGGTTGGCAAACAACACGTGCGCTGTCTCCAGGATCTCCTCTGCGGTGGGCGGGACGGAGATGGCTCTGAAGAAGGCATAGTAGTCGATGTAGAACAGGTCAATGAAGTCATCGATGTACTCCCTTTGCGGCATCATCGGGGCCTCACGCCGCCGTCTGACCACTGAACTGTTGCCCCCCACATTATGCCCCTGAGGGTAATTCATGTAGTGGTCCATGGGAACCAGAAGGTCGCTGGTGCCCATCATCTGCATCAGCATTGCGGGGATGTTCCCGGCTAGACCCTCAAACAGCTGCATGTTAATTGGCTGGCCTGGGCTCATGTGGTTCACGATGGACAAGAGCGCCCTCAGGATGTCGTACATTCGGGACAGGGCCTGGGTCAGCAGATCCATTCCAGAGGCCTGGGTGGAGCTCCACCAGTGCACCATCTCCACCAGCTTCTCCACCAAGAGCCTGGTGCCGTTGGATGCCACAAACTGCTCCATGGCGTGGTACACCTCAGGTGCATCGCCAAATATCTGCATCTGGATGATCAGTTTGACGGCGTCCTTCATGATGCCTATGATGGACATCTCGGTGACTCCGGAGAAATTCCCCCACATCATGGGGAAGATGGAGTCAGCGGTGATGTTCATGGACGTCAGGAACATCGCTGCAGCTTCTGTGAACAGGGTCTGGGCGGAGCTGCTGTTTTGAATGACATGGTAATTGGTCAAAATGTGGCTGAGGACTTTCTCTATGGCGTGCACGTATGGCTTCAGGAAGGGGGCCTCGCTCAGCAGCTGATCTGAGAGCTGTTTGATGGCATCCAAGCTGCAGAGGGGGGAAACACATGAGACGCTGAGTTAACTTTGCATTTCAGATATGCACAGATACGTCTATATTCTTCCACCGATTGCACATTTGACCTCCACCAACTAGCAAAAACCGGCTGAAAAAGTCAGGTGACAGATCGCTTGCATTTCTACTGACAACAGAATGAAAATTTAGGCTACGTCTTTCAGCTGTAAAGACGACAGGAATACAAAGTGCTGACCTGAATTTGAATCCAAAGCAAGACATTACAAGTATTGTTGTTTTTTTCCTACTTCTTCAATACAATAATTCCATAGAGCTTCCAATTCTTGGGCCAGGAGTAATCATAATTCGTCATCATTGTGCTTTAAACTTATTCACATAGTTTTCTCATTTCAGGCTAGATAATAGACTTTGGAGTCTTTCCACTGTGATCAATGATCTATAACTCATGCAGTCAGACTTGATTGATTCCCTGAGATATGCAGAATGTGATCCTTATCACCATGCCCAGTTCATTATTACAGCTGGCACATAAAGGGAAATCAATTTTAAAGGGGTGTCTAGGCTAGCTGAATCATGGTTAAGCCGCTATCTGCGCAGACCTGCCTGTTTTCAGGCAAAGAGTCAAACCAAATTAATCAAGTTGAATGCAAATGTGACCGCTCCAATCCCCTCGTGTTATTTCGTATGAATCAAATTGGCTTCCCTCTGCTGCATGTGGATAATGTAACAACTACCAGTGGAGCTGTGACTGCATGCCTGAGTGTGTGTGTGTGTGTGTGTGGGTGTAGGTGTGTGTTCAAAGAAGAATGAAATAGGGCGTGCACAGCCCTTAATTGTAATATGTATGTGTGTGAATGAAGCTGTGTGTATGAAGCAAGCATGCACACATTTCTAATCTATGTGCCATGTTATAGCTAATGACTACTTTATGGAAAATGTAAAGGAAAATCCAGAATATTTGGTTATATAACGTTAATTCTGAGAGTTTCTTTTTGTAATTACGTGCTGTAATTTTTTGGTGTACTTTCCTTTATCCTGCCTCCTCTACTCCTACTACAGTGAGTGAAGAAGCAAGATGTGCCCCATTATAAAAAATGCAAAATATCTTGTGACTCCATTGCATTCTGGTCTACTGTCAGTGGAGAAGTTGCCTCCTCTGTCATGGATTTTTTGGATTTTGAGGGGCCAAACTTGACATTTACTGTTTATATGTGTGATAGGTGACAAAAAAAAACCCTGCTAACAAAGTCAAACTTGTAATTAATTACCCTGTGATTACCTTGTGAATATGTCACTAGTTTTGAGCATGCTTACAGTTTATGCACACATTAAAGGCTTTAGTCAATCAGAGGTATAATATCAGTAATCTCATCATCTGACAGGGGCGTCATGGCTGCTGGTGGTCACCTCTGCTGCAGCTGCATGTCCTGTAACTGCTGGGACCAATGAAGCTGTGCCTCGAGGCTCAGAGGCTGGCCTGTCAGTGCTGAGAGCTCTCTGGAGAACAGCATGATGAGCCCCTCGGCCACGCGTGTCCGGTTAACGCTGACTTGGTAGAGCGACTGCACGGCGTGGACAATCCTGGCAGCTGTGGCGTTGACAGGCGCCGGCCCCACACCCATGTGCTGTACATGCAACATACAGTGGAGACGGACTGTTACTGGCACTGTGGCAGATTGCTATGTGGGTCGACGCTGCCACCAAGTGGTGAAAAGGCTAATTACACGTAGACGATTATATTTCTGTGGTGGGAATACAAGGTTTCAATACTATTAATCTACTTCAGTTTTTGTTTTGATCTTTTCTTTGAGTCTCACTGTTTCAGTCGTTAAATGTAATTTTGCATTTAATCAGGCCCTAATATACTCACACTCATGTTCATGTTGGCGTAGATCATGTAATATTGCACATAGGCCTCCATCACAGGCTGAAGGTTGATGTCACACCACCCAGCCAGGGCTGCCTCGCTCAGCCCAGCCGCCTCCCTCACCGGCTCCCAGGGTTTGAGAGCTTCACTGCACTCCAATGTGCCATTAGCCTGCGGGGCAAAATGTCAACAATAGGCAAACGTCTCGTTGGTTCTCTTAGCACATTGTTCAGAGAAAACCAGTTCAGTTAGGAGGACAGGAATGGAAATAGAACAAAGTGACACTGAGACAAAAGGCAGAAGCGCAGGGGAAATATCATAATCTCACTGCCCCGGCAATTTAGAGATAAGGGATGAAAAGGGCAGGAGGCTCACACAGGTATCATCACTTCTCGTGCACGTACAAGGTACACTTCAGCAAAGACCTACACGCCCATACATGCTATGTGCATACACCCAGACCAGCATACAATGGAACACCTATAGGGTTTCTGCCATTTTTGAAATCACTGCAAAGACTGTAACTAAACACTCTGAAGTAAACACAGGGCAATATAATCCTTTTTACTAGTGCTCTGCTTTCATACAATAGTGTGTACAGTGATCTACACTGTACACACATTACACATCGGTCACAGTGTCTGCCAAATACTGAACACTTCAGTACACCGGGTCAAACACCATAACCATGTTTTAGGTTTCACACTGTACATTAAATCGACCTTTCATTAGTTTTAGCACGACTGTGTGACTGCTAATGCCTGGTATGATCTGAACTTCATGAATGACAACAAACAGCTGACAACATGCAGCTCTGTAGCCTACAGGTGTGTTTGGATGTTGCCAATCCATTCAGTTTCTGGCCTGTGGCTGTTCCCTGTCATTTGCCATTTCAAGGTATTTTTATAGGCCTCAGTCTGCATTAGTGAGTGGAACAGACATCATCAACCTATTCAGAGCAATATAACCCAAACATGTTTGTTTTTTTTTTTTGTTTTTTTGCCAAGGCAACAATGGCACCTTTCAGTATATCAGGTATGAAATCAGCGTGACAGTTGTGCACTGTCCTTTATAAGGAGCATGAAAATAGTTGGCAATGAAACAACAGGTTCTTTTTTCCCCTCACATTGATAAGCATACATGCAAAACTTCCAGAAACACATGCAAGCAAATGAGCAATCACAAACTCTCTCTCTCACACACACACACACACACACACACACAAACACATGTGCGTGCATGTGAGCTCGATGCCTCTCTGAGAGCCTGTCACGCAGGACAAGTCAAATGCAGTCTAACCTGCTGGGCAGCCTGCACCGTCAGTGTGATGGCCAGCTGCATTCTCTCCGTGATGTTAGACAAGTTCAAGTCACTGCTATTCACAGAATGTGCAATGTCTGTCAACAGGGTTATGACGGGCTCCTGGAGATTTAGTATCAGCGCTGAGGAGGAGACAGGACAAAAGATTTGACAAATTAAAGACGTCACCCCAAAGGTCGATACATTTTGTAAAAAAAACAGAAAATATTTCTTGTTTGTTACTGAAATAAGAAAACAACAAATGACTACAGCGTTTCAAATGTAATTGCGTGATATGTTTAAGTGAGGTCATAGCTTCAGTAATGCTTAATGGTTTTTAAAATGTAGAAAACTTTGGTAGCCTACTGTTCCACCTGTGTAAAGGTGTGTCACTGTGTGGAATATGTGATAGAGTTTACTCAGAGTAAATGTGATGATCCAGGTTCACCGACCGTGTAATCCCTGTCTGCTCATCACGGTCTAAATGACTATACTGTCTCTAGATCACTTCAAGACACATAAACTCTAGTAGCCTTGCTGTTCAGTGCGGTTTTCTCACCATTTTCTGCCTGCATACTGTTCACCACAGCTCTCATGGCTTTTTCCAACAGTGAAACAACAGGTGGGATTTGGTCCCATAATGGTGTCCCTTTGAGAGTGGATAGTAGGGCTTCCAGCATCTTTTCCATTCTGTGTCAAAACACAAGTGGGCTTTGAATTAGGGTGACCACAGAGACAACTGGATTATTTGCAACAACTGAAAAATAATTATTATTATTTAAAAAAAAAAAATAGCTACACTGATCATTACGATGCTATCCAACCAGCGCTCTAGGTTATATCTACTTGTTTGGTTTGTCAGCCTGTCAAGTTGAACTTACTTGTGCCAGGTTTCTTCATTTGCCTGTCCAGTCATCACTTGCTCCATGATGGAGGCAAGGTGAGTGAAGACATCCAGCTGTGGAATGATTATTTGTAAGCTCGGGTCGCTCGTTATAAGGGCCAAGAGACTGTTGAGGATTTTCCTGATCTGAAGAGGAAAAAAGGGAACAAAGACATATTTCCATATCAGAAAGATTGGCTTACTGTGACTCAGTGTAAAACCCTGGCAACAAGAGTTGTGTTTGTACGTTTGGACATTTGATTTTTGATTTTGCTGCCATTCACTGGAAAATGATAAATGACCAAAACAGACAATACGGATTTTCTTAACGCTGTCTTAACGCCGTACCTTTAGAGATTTGATTTGAGCTGTTGCTCTCTGTTTCTAATTTCACAAAACAAAAAATGGAAATTGGGCAGGCTTTGGTTTATTTTGCTTTGCCAACGGCCTCTAGAAAATCAATTTTGTCCGTTTGGGTAATTTCTCGTTTTCCAGTGTCTCGCAACAGAAACAGAAATCAAGTAGCCAACATGTAGAGGATTGTTTTGCTCTCTGCTCCATTTCTGTTAACTGAAATATCAGAACAATGGATACAGAGATAAGATAAGAATGTTTTGTGATGGACACGTCTGCAGTGATGCATTTTAAATCAAAGCCTGTATAGACATGTTTGACGTTATGATGTTTCATTTCCAAAATGAAACTTCAAAAAATAGGTACAGTAATTAGAAATAAAGAATTAGAAATAATTAATATAAGAAGTGTTTTAGGTTTTTAGGCCTTACCTGACACAAAATTTGAGACAGATTTCCTGTTGGTGTGTTCCCAAAACTTGTCCAGAGACTCATGTTGCCTGAAAACACAGAAAACACTTTTTGTGAAGTTTTTGTGAACACGAAGTCAAACCTCTACACCAAATGATTCTCTCTCTCTCTCTTTTTTTTTTTTAAAGACATCACTTCTTACTTAGTCTAAAGTACTTAAAGTACACGTCCACAGCATGCTTTTCCACCTACAGTGACACTGAGAAGTTGACTTGCCTTGGCCAGAGCCCACGATGAAGTGAGTGATGTTAATGAGGGTGGAAACATAGGCATGGGCTGTGCTGTTCGGAGGCAGGAGGCCTTGGATTGTCTTCATCTCATTCAAAATGCTTAGAGAAACAAAGCATATCATCACTATTCATATTTGAAGATTTACCATCAAAAAGCTCTGTATCAGTAATGCAATTTGAATTACAAAACACAAAACACTGTTGTCATTTTGGTCAAGAGATTGAAACATCACTCACATTTCATTCCAGTTGTTTGGCCCAATAGATGAGGAGATGGTATGAAAGTATGTTCTCACTATTTCGATTACAGCCAACAGGTAATCAGCGTACATTTTGGGTATCGTCTGCTGGATGATGCTCTCGGCTCTCTCGAGGATGTGGAGGGAGATGTTACGTGATAAAGCATAGCTCATATTCGGTCTTACAGTGAGCTGAAGTGAGTCCTGTACAATGCCCAGGATGTTCTGGTGGACAGCGGCAGGTAGTGGACCAGTTGCAGCAGTCAGGCTCTGTAGCGCGTGGTGAACGGCTGCCAGGATGGCATCCGAGAAATCATCACTCTGCAGGCCACCTGGTTGACCTGCCAGCATGATGGCCATGTTGAGGTACTGGGTGATGTTATCGATTGTGGCGAGGTAAGCCAGCTGTTCGCCACTGAGGAAATGGTCAAGAGTCTGAATCAGATGGTGGAGATCCACGCCAGGGTTGGAGACATTCATCGAAGAGTTGCCCCACTGGAGCATACTGTTGAGGACCAAGGTGACATTAGGGTTTCTCATCCAGTCCCGTATTAGATCAAGGTACTGCCTGAGTTGGTGCTCAGTAGCATCCAGGATGGTTGTGTTGAACACTGGCTCCATGCCAAGACTTTGGAAATAGCTATTCTGAATCTCAAGGTTTTCCTTTATCAATTCAAACTGGCGCCAGAGAATGTCAATGGTTGCCTTCCCAATTTTAGCCAACCCTGCCCCATCAAGAGGGTACTGGAGGTCTTCTATCAGATAATTCACCTTGTTACTCACATACACAGAGAATTCACTTTGTGCCAGTTGTATAGCCACTTGCATTTCTGTCACACGGTAAAAAGGATAGAGGAGCTGTGAGACTGAGCTGCTGCTGGTGATGTTCTCTAGCTTCTTCAAGTACCACTCGACAATCTCCAGGAATACTTTCTGATTGTGCAAGGGGTCTGGCGTCAAGGTGGTGTTAAAGTGTATAGGCATGGCAGCTAGCTTTAACAGACCTCTCAACACTCTGATTTCATTCATTATCTCAGGAGAGTTAAAATGGATCAGGCTCATCTGGATATTGTCCAAGGTGCTGTTCAGGAGCTGTATGGTTGACTGGAGAGGATTGGAACTGAAATTGACATGTAGAGCATCGACCACAGTTTTATTGACAATTAGCGGGATGAGGGAAAGGATGGCGGTTTCGTTTTGGAGAGCAGGTATGTGTGTGAGGAAACCGCTGACCCCATTTACTAGTCCCATCACACACTGAGCTGTCATGACTGGACCATGCTGTGGCTCAAAACACTGGCGGACGTTGATCACTCCTATGATATTTACCATCAGGTCATTAATGTTTGCAGCTCCAGCAAGAGCAGTGATGTTGTTCAGATCCTCCACGGTGAGGTTTGACTGTCTCAGGGCATCCTGGATATCAGACACAGTGATATTTGGCGTAGCCATGACCAACCTGATGAAATGTAGAGTCTGCTTGAACATTTCCACATTGGCAGCATCCCCTGGGGACAAGAGGAGTGGGAAGATTGTGGTTGCCATTTCCATATACCGCTGAGCCTGCATGGTACTCCCTGGAGCTACATGGATGATGACATCACCTTCGGCTGCTAGCATCATCTCTAGTATCTGATCGATGAACAGGAAGATTTCTGACACCCCAGCTACACAGTTCTGGCCTGTTGCACAGACAGCCATCTGATTCTGCAGTGTTTGGAAATCCTGGAGAAAGCTAAGGGCATCCAGCTGGACCTCTACAGGCAGCAAGGCCAGCATTTTCTTTGTAACAACTTTCTGGGCAGCATCTGGACCAATCTGAGTGAGGTTGTGAAGGCCCTCGGGGGTGAGGAGGTTGAGAAGGTCCATTGTGACCAAGTGGAGGTCAGTGACTTGAGCGGTGGTGAGCTGGCCGCTTTGTAACCAGAGCTGTTCAATTCTGCGCAGCCTGAGCGCTGAAACCAGGAACTCCTGAAGCTGGTGAATGTATCCCAGGATGATGTTTGTTGGGTCACCATTTGGGGCATCCGTCACTTTCTTCAGGCACTCCATGGCACTGAGGATGGCTTCTACAAATCCGGCTGAGGTTTGGTTGGTGAAAGGACGGATGGATTCCCTCAGGCGGGCCAGCTCGTCCGGGTGGAGGTAGCCAGAGTAAGTGATCAGAGCCTGGCCCATGCTGAGGGACAGAGGGAAGGTGAGGTTCCCCTCCGAGGACAAGAGCTGTATCATCATTCGCTCCAGATCAGGCAGTGTGGGATCGGTCTCATTGAAGGTAAAAATGTGCTGGTTGAGCCTGCCAAGCTTCACAACGACATCCACCACTGTGGAGACATTGACTGGGCCACCGTAAAACAGGGGCATCAGAGGCCTCAGACCCGTGGATTGTAGTAAATTACTGATAAGGGGCATGAGATTAGGGTTCGTGATGTTATGGTCACTCAGGGAGATTGCCTCGACAAAGCCATCCAGGTTATGCATCAGGTTGATCAAGTAGGCCGAGAGTGCATCGCCGCCTGGGATTCCTTGTTGTATATAGAATCCCGCCTGTTGTTTATAGATGTCACCGTACACATGCTGTAAGAGGCTCACAGTCGCCTTGAGACAGCTGTGGAGAACAGAAAGTGTAAAGACCGAGTCAGATTTTTCAAGAATGCTGCATGCATCTGTGTAAAAAAAAAAAAAAAAAAAAAAAAAAAAAAAACCTGAAATCGGCAGTAATACTTGTATTGATGTTGTAATTACACTGCACTATACTAAATTCCATATTCAGTGCTATTACAAGACAATAATAATCTAATGATTATGCTGGTCATTTAATTGATGGGTTGTTTCACTGAATCTAATTTTCCAAAGAGATGAAGCTGGCAGCAATGCAAAGCCGGTAAAAGAGGTTTAAAGGAGCACTAACAGCAACGTTTCTTTTTTTCTTTACCAGCGCCACCATGCATGAGTCTCAATACTGTCACCTGTAATCTAATGTAATCTTCTTCATTTGGTGGTGAAACTGTCAGCCGTTTTTGATGTCAGAATCGGGGGTAACTCATTCAAGGCTAAGGTTACTCATACAGTAATAATAGAAACTTTTATGCGTCGCCGTCAGTGCCAATATAAAGCTCCATGTCGACACGGCAGTGCACATCGAGGGCATGGGACCTGCGCTATGTAGATTAAAATATCTCAATCTGAACGTGCAAATCACTTTGACTCTTTGTCTCACATGTCATGTAACACATTTAAGGAAATATATGCTATATGTGAATTAATTTTATAGTTGAAAACTTGGTTAGTGATCCTTTGACATATGTAGAAAGAATTCATCCCCAAAAATGTAAAACAGGCATGGTCCTTTTCTAAAGTTTGGAATCTTTCATTAATTTTTATTTTTGTTTCCTTTTGACTTTTGTTTTCAGTTCCAGTTTAGTTTTGATTCGTTTTTTGCTCATTTGGTTTAGTTCTTCTTTTTTTTTTTTTTTTTTGGAAAATTCTTCATTTTAGCTTCGTTTTTAGTCTTTTCAGAGTTAGTTTTAGTCTTTTGTAAGTGGCGAGATTTAAAAAGTCAGAAAAAGTATTGTGTAAAAAAAAAAAACTCATTTAAAAAAAAACCAAAAAAAAAAAAAAAAAACATCATTTTAGTCTATTTAAATTAGTTTTGTAAACACACAACACAGTTTCGGTTAGTTATCATTTTTTTGTAAAGCCTCATGTTCATTTTGAAGCCCATCACCAGTAAAGTGACTCTTACTTGATCAGGACGTCCTGGTCGGAGGGAAGCGACATCAGAGTGTGGACAAACTGTGGCCAGCTGAAACCCGTGTCACAGCGAGGAGCTAAGGTGTTCATATCAGCCGTGCCTGAGAGGGAAAACAAACACACGCATTTTACCTCATACCATCAAATTACACTTTTCTCAAACCGTTAATAACCTTTAGATTGCTATACTAAAAATGTCACAACTTTGGAATGGGTAAACTTGTTTTAGCACTTTATGAATAAATCTGGCTTCATTTAGGGAGCTGTTTTCCCCATTATTACTGAACATATTTTTAGCAGGGATGTCTGCAGTCAAAAAGTGAGCCTCATTATACCATCCCAGTGACAACCTCTATCAATTAATACATGCAGAGCCTGACGCATGATAAAAACATCAATTTGACATTCCCTCTTTGTCAGACACAGTTTAATGATATTACATTAATCAGGGATTAAGGCTTTATTACAACTGTCAATGGATTTTTTTTTTTTTGTAATTAGCACACAGAGAGGAATAAAAAACAAGACAATTTCACACAGGAAAAAGGATATTGCAAAAAAAAAAAAAAAAAAAAAAAAAAACTTTTTAAAATTTGCAGACTTAAGAAGGAAAACTTGTGAGGTCTATGCTATCAAGTTCTCATTATTTCCTGCCAACACAGGAAAACAGATTTAGCAGCTAATTAGTCTATTTTAGATGGGCCAAAAATGAGAGACATTTTTTTTATTATTATTACTGTTCTGCAAGACAATGCAAAAGTTCCCTTAGTGTTATTTTCACTCTGGACTGTTACAAAGTTAAAGTTTGCCAATTTTGTCTGATGGATGAAAGGAACATTAAAAACTGTTCTGCACTGTGCCAACTCCTCTGTGTTTTAAGAGACTCACAGCACATTTTAGACTGGATTACTCTTCGTGGCAGCTGTGTTTTTTACATGCTGAATGTAGCGTTATAACACACGACAGACTCACAGTTTGGTGGCTGAGTGGTGACGCCCGGCCTGTACGTCACAATCCAGTACAACATGTGGAAATAGTCTTTCACCTGCGGCCACAGCGGGCTCAGCTCGAGCTGTTCTCCAGAACTCATCACGGCCGAGAGGACACTGAAACCCGGAATGAGAAGAAAACACCGCTGATGAAACTAAACGGTGACAGACAGGACAAAATAGGGTCCGGGGCCCCCATTGAGGTCTTTTTTTTGGAGGGGGGGGGGGGGGGGGGGGGGGGTGGGGGGGGGTAAACTTAATTAATTCCACTGCTACTTTAATTACTAGAGGTTAGATCACAGTACTCTCTCCTTTCTACCTCCTAACCTACAGTATACAGTTACATACTAGATCATTACCTACTAAAAAGCCTCTTGGATGGGGTATAAAGGAAAAAAATCACATTATTTGGAGCGTCTAATGTGTTGCTATTCTTGGCTCCTCTGCATGAAAAAGTTTTGGGAAACCTTGATTTTGAACACTTCAAGGAAGAAAATCAGTCCTAAATTTCCCTCATATGCACCCGTGGTCTTTATTTCAGTGAATTTGAGCATTCAGAGACGTGGGCTGATTGCACAGCCTTGTCCAATCCAGACCAAGAGCTATTTTCAGTCAAGAGTTTCACAGAAATTTGCTGTTGGCGAAGAAACCTCAAACCCTGTGTGGTAAAAGCAAAGCTCTACAACTGAAGAGTTTACTTCAAAGACCAGATATCTCTTACAGTTACAGAATATTTGTCGACAGCAGAATAAAAATCGAAAAATATATGCAAGCACAATCATTTGTATTTTAAGGAAATGTGAGACCTTTGCAGAAGTGTTCCAGTCACGTCGTACGTGCTGTTCCCTGGCACCCAGTTCATCCAGTACTCTGCTCCCAGCTCCTCGCCCACTCGGTCCGAAAGAGCTGCAAAGTCCAGAGTCTTGTTATA
Organism: Myripristis murdjan; assembly: GCF_902150065.1. Taxonomy (NCBI): domain Eukaryota; kingdom Metazoa; phylum Chordata; class Actinopteri; order Holocentriformes; family Holocentridae; genus Myripristis; species Myripristis murdjan. The sequence continues at coordinate 30,697,316 of NC_044000.1, read as the reverse complement.
CAGCTTGTGCCACTCAGAGAGGATCATGGGAAGCGTGACATTAGAGTCGGCCTGGCCTTGTATTGTGCTGTACAGTTCCTGCACCTGGGGAAACAGAATATGACACCATGTAAAACACCACTACACGTGAAAAGCACATTCCTGACATATCTGTTGTATGTTTTTGGCAGGGCTGTAAATCAAGGAGACATGTTCTGGATGAGAGGGTGCATGATGCTGTAACAATGGTCGGAACTGTATGTGAATAGAATGGACACCAAATTTAAATCATTACACCAACAAGTTATTAGAAGAATGTATGCGATCCGGTCATGCATTAGTCATAATATCACATTTCTCAGATGTTGTTTGCTGAAGGAAATTTCAACCCTGATAGCGCTGCAGGTTTACATGGATGTAACCATATAAACTAATTACAATTAGCATCTAGCGCTTTCAAAAGAAAAAAAAAAGATTAAAAAGAAGGCAAAGTAACATAATTTCTTTATCAGAAACCGGAAACATAGAAAAATGTACTTGGGCTACTAGCTCTATAGCTGTATGTTTTTTTTTTTTATTTATTTTAGAGGCGAGTGTGGATGCCTGATCTGGGCCTGCTGGGACACCTCAGAGGTCCTGAGGGGGCCTGTCGGGACCCGCTGGGACCCGACAGGCCCGGGTCAGGTTCGGACAAAAATTTAGACACTATGTTCAGGTTTGGGTCCTCTTTGGTCACGTCGGTGTTATTTTAGTGAAAAATGATGGACCGGCTGTCTGTTCTGGGAAACTTTCTGTATAGCGCTGGAGTTTACATGATGACGCTGAAGGCAACACGTAGGCTATTTCACGTGGTAAATGTAACCTGGCGATGGAGGACAAGAAAAATCTCAGGCTGGGGTCGGGTTCAGACACTATGCCCCCATTTCGGGTCGGGTTCGGATAAAAATGTGGCCCGATGTGCCCTCTAAACACAGCACAACCATAACGGCCATGATCATTTGTGTTGTTTCTGAGCTCTCACCCCGCCTGCAGAAAGTCTCTTTGATTCTCCACGCACAGAAATGATATCGTCATAGTTCTGGTGCACAAACAGGAAGGTGTAAGGAAACTAAACTAGAAACAATAAAACAGCATCACAACTGCACGGTAAAACAGGCATATTTGTGTTTAAACAGTGTTCATGTGTTTCAAGATTGAATCCTTTAAGTAAACTAAACTATAATTCACCCTATATATCCGATCAGTTGAGGCTCAAATTGCTTTTTCATAACTATTAGTGAGTGCGTTTTTTTCTCTGCTATGCAATCTAGGCCAGCCACTATCAATTTACTATTTTGACATCCAGAGGACCAAGAACATGCGTCAGGAACATATTTGTATATGCAATGTCGTGCATGTCATTTTGGAGGGCATTGTTTTGATCCAGTCGGTTCAGTTGCGAGTGGCATTCCAGGAGTGACTCATTCCCTCGGCTTTTGTGGCCGTTAATCTGTTTGTGAGAGCCGCCGTTTTTTTTTCAGTTGTCATATAAAACAAAAATTCTTTCGCACACTCGCACAGTATTTCTCAATCCCTTACAACCTAAAAGCTGCGTGCTGCATCGCCCGCTTTAACTCGTGGCCGTTACCTTCTTGCCACCAGCGGCAGCCCCAGTCCGCCAGCAGAGCCTGCTGCAGGTTGGAGCATGTTCTGGCAGATCACGACGTCCACGCCTCTCGCTCACGCTCTCGGTGGACATTGAGCACTGGAACGGAGCCAGGAGATCCTCGCATGTTAGAGGCTCCGGGGACGACAGGCTCTGTGGAAACAGGGGCAAAGGTCGGCGTTATGATGGACAGCGGAGTTCAGACGATGCGACGCCCAAAGGCTCATGATCCAAAACTTAAAGGACATCACCAACAGTTTTGTGTGTGTACCATGACATATCTACAAAATGCGTATATTTCATATTTCTGCTAGTCTGCTGTTTCTGATTGTATTTTAGATCTCTGATATAATTTTCTCCAGCCGTTGGTGTCCATTCATTGCACCACAATAGGAAAATGAACTTTCAGAGACTTCAAACTTTCTCCACACCCGAATTTCATCGCTGTGATAAAGTCGCCCAAATTTGTTTTCCTAAAAGCAGCAGCACTGTTGAGTTTTAACAGCTTGAAATTGGGGAAGATTGAAACGCTCCCTCCGCCAGGGAAAATAGTCCCCGGGGAAACATTTCCTTTACACAGCCAATTATCAGCTGTGTGGTTAACGAATGGCGACGACTTTGTTTGTCACAGAAACACAGAACAACCACAGTTTTGGTTTTTGGGTCTATGTTGTGACATCTTCAGTGTGATTTGCAAACTAGCTTGTTGTTCTGTAAAAATGTGGGTAACCAGTAGGAAATGGGTTAAAGACTGAAAATTGCTGGTCCATTAATGGCATTGTAGCGAGACTCACCGTCATAACCATCTCCACCACACTGTCGAGAACACGGCCCATCCAGACGCTCGCCTCGGACTGATTGGTCAGCAACGCAATGAAGGCGTTCTGGAGCTGAGTGGCGTCCTTTAAAACATTCCCCATCATGTCTGCGAAACCAAAAAAAAACAAGAGTCAACAGACCACAGCCAGATCCAGGGTTAACAACGGAGATCTGGTTTAAGCCCCAGGCTACAAAACATAATTACATTTTCATCCGTCTCTGGGGGAAAATCCACTCTCAGACACTTTTCTACTCTCACATCCCATCAATTTGTGATGCTCAGTGCATTCTGCGAGTTAGTGTGTGAAGTGATGAAATTCACGTTTTCGGGGCGTGAACCTGCATTGTCTATTTGGTCTTCATTTAGAAATTTTTCATGTCTGCATCGGGGAGATTGTAGCTCTCAGCCGTGAGCAGGTTCAGCTTCACAGAACAACAGCGATGGTGAAATCAAAGCAAGATTTTATTTTATTTTTTTTTTTTTTTGGCACAAAATAAACACATGAATGAATAAATGCATCACCAATATATCACCAATAGGCGATTCTGACAGTGGTTAAGTGTTACAAAGAGGGTTTTCCATCAAAGTATAAACATGAGTAAGAGCTGAGATTCTTACCCTCTGCAGTATCCAGGGTCATCTCTGCTGTCCTCATGGAGTCGAAGCCGGTCCTGAGCAGCGCCTGGACAACAACGTCCAGCTCTGGGAAACTTTTCACGAGCTCCAACACCACGTTGCCGACGCCCAAAAACCTGCCGAGGAGCGGGACAAATGTCAGACCAGACCAGACTGGAAAGCAGATTATACAGATTAATGTTATACAAATCTCATGTCACTTAAAAGGCAGACTGAAAAAGGTTAAAATATGAGACAGCATCCTGAGGGATTCAGTCGTGATATCTTGTTTTTCTTCAAACGAGTGACCAAATCTGCCAATGAGATGAGATAACCCCCATGCTTTTACAATCTTAACAATCTTAATCAATTCATTTCTAGAATTTTCTTGAGTTAAATGTCGTTTTCTTGATCCCAGTGGGCTGATCTGCCTCATTTCAACATACACTACTCACAAAAAGTTAGGGATATTTGGCTTTTGGGTGAAATTTATGGAAAATGTTCACACTAAAGTGATATTATATCATGAAAGTAGGGCATTTAAGTAGAAGCATACACTGGTGATTTCCTCATCTCAAACAATTTCCTGAAACAAAAGCCAACAACAGTGGTGGATATACCACAACAAAAAATGTCAGTGTCAATAACTTGTCATGTGCCCTTGAGCATCAATTACAGCTTGACAACGACGTCTCATGCTGTTCACAAGTCGACTTATTGTCTGCTGAGGCATGGCATCCCACTCTTCTTGAAGGGCGGCCCTCAGGACATTGAGGTTCTGGGGTACAGAGCTCCGAGCCTCTACACGGCCGACTCAGCTGATCCCATAGGTTTTCTATGGGATTCAGGTCTGAGAAAGTGCAGGCCACTCCATTGAGGTACCCCAGTCTCCAGCAGCCGTTCCCTAATGATACGACCTCGATGAGCTGGAGCATCAAACACCTGATGTGAATTTTGCCGTTAAGCTCCTTGTTAGAGAACAGCAACTTGTGCAAAAAGTACTGAAACATTGAACAGTTGGACATGTGCATTCAAAAGTTTACAGAAGGTCACATTAAGTTCACCTGTAAAGGTTAGAATGCATTTTAGCTTCATCCTGAAATTTCACCCGAAAGCCGAATATCCCTAACTTTTTGTGAGTAGTGTATTTATACTTGTTCCAAAAAAATCCTGTAGTCAAGCCGCACTGGAAACAAGTGGGAGCGAAAGCTTTTCTTCACTAATTTTAAGAAAAATAAGATTTAAAGACTGAATATCAGACTAAATGATTTTTTTCTGCAGTATAACTTTAGATGTCAACACAGATAATAGAGGTCAAGGCACATAAATAGTGATATAAAATGATTTTCCAACCCAGGATAAAATTGTATGGCATCAAATCATAAAGGCAGAATTTAATGCTTTATTTTTTTACTAAAGATTAGGCAAATTCAGCTTGGCATTTGACACAGACACAGAGGATAAAGGGTTAAAAAGAAAAAAAGGGGGGTGTGCTCACAGCTCCTCCTCGATGGTTTGTGGTTGCGTGTCGACGCTGCGCCGGGACCGGGTGTTGTTGGAAGCCGCGTGGCCTCCTGGGCCCGGCAGTCCCATCAGGATGTGGAGCAGCCCTCTGGCGGCGGCCACATCGTGTGCAGCAACGTGCTTACTCCACGCCAGGAGGGCCTGGGAATTAACACGTTATTACCGTAAAACAGAGGGAGGAGGGGGAGGGAACGCAGGGAGAGGATCTGATTGGTGAAGTCAAGTCGTTTAATTTGCATCACGTTGCACATGCAGTCCACCTGATCCTCAAGAGTCCAACTCAGCCTGGAAGTGAAACTCATCACTCCCACTCTTCACTTGTACAGCCGAAACTTATAATTATGATGCAGAAAAGTCAGCGCTTTTCAATCTTTTATGTAAATCAGCTCCTCTGGATTGAGCAGGGTGGAATTTGTTGTTGTGGAAAATGCAAAATTTGATTCATCTGCTGATTTCCTTCCTTTTCTGCGTATGTAATAATAAGAAAACACCTACTCTGCTGCTTGAGCGTCTCACTCTGCAGCCTGTTGCTGTGTGAGCAAGTTCCTATTTTTATTCCTTTAATCTTGGCGTATTTAATTGTAATGTTATTTAATTTCACTGTGTATATGTATGTATGTATGTGTGTAGAGCTATACAGCTGAGATGGCAATAAAAGGACCTAGAACTTGTATTCTCCATAGAAAAAAACATGAAGGCAGTGAATGAACTGGGGAAACAGAAGGATGACACTCAGATACACTGATCACTGGGTGCACGGACACATGCATATTAATATTATGCAGTCAAGCTAACATTAAAATCAATATGAGACATTTGAAAGTAAAAAATGATGGGATATCTTATCAAAAATCGATGATAATTTTTTTTTTTTTTTTTTTTGCAGTTTTGCTGTATTTATAAGCAATGAAATGTTTTTCTTTGGCTATTATTTTCGGTGTTTGGTATAGACAGAATACCGTGAGTCATTTTTCATTTTCAGTGTGATTTTGAGGCGCCATGTTGCCACGTGATCTACTCAGTACGAGTGAGTACACACGTATATGAGCGTGTTAGCTAACAGTCTCTGAACGGTAATTATCTCACCAAAAGCTCTCTGGCTTAGTGGCAGCACTAATTGAATATCTCTGGGGTTCTGGTGCCCAGGTGCGACCTGGGAGTTGCAGTGCATTTGTCATCAGTGGTATCTGTTGCTATGGCCGTTGTGTTTCTAGGGTTTGCAGGCTAATTGTTTGGTGCACCTCTGAGTCTCATTATCTTTGAAAAGTACAGAAAGGAAAGCGAAAACAGAGAGGGAGAGAGATAAAAGATAGATAGATAGATAGATAGATAGATACTTTATTCATCCCGAAGGAAATTCACAGTTTTCAGCAGTATCCACAGAGTACAAGATTAAGTAAATAAAAAATAAAGAATGAAAGATGACACTCAAGATCTAAAGATCTAAGTACCCAATGTGCAAAAAAACAATGTGCAAAAAACCAAAAAAAAATAGTGTGCATCGATGTATACAATGTGCATAGATGTGGGCAATGTGCAAATTTACAGTATAAAGAGATGATAAATAGCAGCAAGCAATATATACACTATAAAGAAGGAATATATAAAAAATAGAATATAGAAATATGAACAGTCGAATAAGGGAAAAAGATGGAGTGATAGAGCGGTGAGCAAAGGTGCGAGTGAGAGAGAAACAGAGGGCCAGACAGATCCATGCAGCAAAAGAGCAAGAAAAAAGAAAGTGGGTGTAGGCGGAGAAAGTTTGTTGTCAAATTCACACAGAGAGAGAAAAAAAAATGCAGCGAAGGCGCCAAACACCCACATCAACAAACATCTCGGCTCACTGTCGGTGTCACGTTCGCTGCTGATCTTAACATTTTGACCAGGCCGGGGCTCTGTACCTGCTTGGCCACTTTGTCGGGGCTGATCCAGCCCAGCAGCATGTCCACCGAGCCCGAGAGGCACGCCGCCGTCAGCCACACCGAGCCACCGCCGCCGCCGCCGCCGCTGCTGTTACACACGAAGGACAGCACGGTGTCTGTGTCCAGGGTGAGGAAGACGGCCTGCGGGGGGAGACAGCTCTGTGTCAGCGACGCTTTATCGCCACCATCATCATCATGAGAATGTAATGGCTCACTTCCATTCAGTGTCATTTCTCAGGCAATGATTAAGCTTGAACAAAAAAAAAAAAAAAGAACTCAAGTGGTTTCTTTTTCACTGAAACGTAAACCAACAGCTTCCTGCCAAGTTCTGTAAAGGCGCAGCAAAAAGAAAGCCTTTGTGTGCAACTTGTGGTAAAGCCAGTCATCAGGCCAAATATTATTTTAATCAAAAGCATTGTTGGATGTCATATACGATATATTTTCGACTATATTTGGTGTATTTTTGTATCATGCTACAAAAAAAATCATTGCATCATTTTATTTGTAGGTTAATTATTGCAAAGAGTGAAGGTCACTACATTCATTCACATTACTGTGGCTGAGGTGCCATTTGTTCAGTAATTTAACTTTTACTTAGATGCATTTTTATCAAGGTGCAAGCATCAGAAACTGGACGACTGTAATTTGGCCGATTGTGGAGAGAACAGCTGTTCTTTCTTTGTGCGCTTCGACTTGTAATCTCCAAAGTTCAGACTCTGTCCTCTGGTCCTTTTTAAGCCACATCTCATTTAACAGCGCTCTCTTTTCTCAGAAACAGCTCCGTCACTTCAAGTACAAGTTAAATGAGCCATTTCTTAATTTTTTACGCAGACTTTTACAGCAGTACATTTACTTAATATTACAATAAAAAATCGTCTCATAAAAGCACTTCTACTTGAGTAGGACATTCAGGCACTCGTTCCACCACTGCTTTGTTTTTGGAAGGCAGGCAGTCCTGGATTTAAAATAAGAAGAAGAAGAATGTTCACTTTAAGAAGAAGTGCTTTTTGGGAAAAAAACAGGGAGTGTCTGTTTGAGAGACAGACAGGTCAAAACATCACGTTCTCATGGGTGGGAAGACCTGACCTCCGCAAATTCCCATTTTCCTTTATTTTTCTCTTCTCCCCTACCCGTGCCATGTTTATTTTTGTTGTTATTCTGGTCCTGTTGGTGTCACCTCATGTTTGCCTCATTATTTTGGAGGTGCTGTATGTGTCCGTTTGCATGATTTCACATCTCAATTTGAGAAAATAATGGGCACTGCCAGGTTTAACCTCATGATATGAAACACCTGAGTGACTAAGAAAACAGTAGCTCTTCACACGGTGACAAATGTTTCTAGTCACACGCTGCAGACTAACCACTTCCTCCATGTGTTGTGACACCGGTCACAGAGGGGAGAACATGGCGTGCCTGCTGCTCGGACGTGTTGGGATATTTAAAGCGCGGGGGCAGCACGTACCTTGTCGAGCGGTATCCTGACCTCCTGCAGAACGAGTCGGACCGCTTCGCTGATGGAGTCATTCTGCAGCGTGACGACATCTCCGAGGGTGATGTAGACATCTGGGCAGAATCACATCAAACTATCAGACATCACGCCGCGACGGCCCAACAGCAGACAACGTGACTGTTGAGACATGCATCGTTCGGTGTTCCTATCTTGGGCTGATTTGAGATCAAATGCTCTTTCAAATGTCATTCCTGTCTTTGGTGTGGCAGCGGCTAAATGCTTGCGCCATTTATCCCGCTGCAGAAGCAAGACTGAAGACACCTTCACTCCGTTTCAAAGACTACAACCTTCAGGAATCTGTTGGCTGAAACACTGAGATGTGTAGTGCAGAGCTGTACCTCTGCCAGGCCACGTCTGAATGTACTGGATCAGGTCGATGCCTCCAGCCAGCAGAGGATGCAGCACGGAGGCCGTGGCGTTCGCTTCAGGAAAACCTCCCAGGATGACACGCAGAGCACTGGAGAGACCAGGAAAAAAAAAAAAAAAACAGTTTAGACTCATAATGAGATAGAGCAAACATCAGACACCTGGCAGCACTGATGCTCAGGCAAACACACAATAATACATTTGCCATCCCTCAATCTCCACAACAGTGGATCTCAAATGGGGTACATTGGGTTACTGCAGGGGCTATGTGAATTGTGAATATATATATATATATATATATATATATTAGTCATGTGTAGTTCCTAAAATAATCAGCCTGTGCTATAATTTAAATAAAAAATGCCCCTGGGGTTCCTGAAGGTGTCAGGTGTGTGTGTGTTTGTGGTTTAAATCTGCTGCCGTGGTTGTCAAGTGAGGACGTTTGTTCACTACGACTGGGAAGCCAGACAAAAAAAAAAAAAAAAAAAAACAGGGCCTGAGAGTCCCATCAGGATGTTGAGCAGCCGCTTGGTGACGGTGTTTACTCCGTGCCAGCAGGGCCTGGGAATTAACACGGCTCCCGTAAAACAGAGGAGGGGAGTGGGAGGGAAGGCATGGAGAGGATTTGATTGGTGAATTCAAATCTTTTCATTTGCATCGCGCTGCACATGCAGTCCAACAAAACGGATCAGTGGTCGAAACGTAGCAGCGATGCGGCTGAAAGAAGTGAAAAAGAAGCAAAAACAGAAACAACAAAATATCCTCAGTGTCAGGTTGTTGTTTCAGATGCTGTTGGAGCTGAATAGGACCTCTTTTTTTTTTAACTGTTCAGGTGGTACTAATTAAAAATATACACATTATTGAAAAAAGTTTGAGAACCTCTGCTCTAGAATATTTAGGTCCGATATGGGTTTTTAAGGCGAATATGTACTGCTGAATTTAGATGGAAATCATCAGTAGTTGATGTTTTCTGTTCAATATGAATCAGTCAAACTTTATTTCTTTACAGTTAAATACCAAGGAGAAAGGTTGACTCCGGATGTAGACACAACTCTGGAGGCGACAGCGAAAGGCGATGCTTATCAAGACACTCCAGACAATGTGTGCACGCTCATCTTGAGCATCATCTCTGGACGGTTTGGTGTTACAACGGAAATCCAAAAAAAACAAAAGCAGCACTAAGTCGGGATCGGTCAAAGCTCTAAGGCTTCAGCAGAGGCAGCAAACGAGGAAGAAAAGCATGGACTTGCAGAGCTCAGACACCATCAGGTAAAGGCTCATTACACACTGTGGTGGCAGGACTGTACTGTGACAGCGCCAGCATCTCCATAAGGCCGCGTGACCCACTTGGCTCATTCAATTGTTAGATTAAAACATAATAAAAATAAGCAAAACTGAACAATTAAATGAATAAACAAAATGCACCCAGTACTGTAGATACAATTTCATTGCAGGGTTTCCAGACTGCATTCTACTGGAGCTGAGTCACACTAGCTAATATTCAATATGGAATAAAAGTAAAGGCCATTATCAGGAAACCAACATATCATCAACATATCAGTGTAACCTTAAGTTGCCAAACAACTTCTACAAACTGGTTTCCCTACATGATTCTGGCAGATACAATCTGTCGCTTCTGGCACGCTGCCACCCTCCTGTCGCTCGGCCCTGTGTGTTTGTTTTTCTCCACACAGAGAGTTCACTGTTGGCCTTCTCACAGAGTTCAGTACCTCTGGATGTTGGTGAGCAGCGCGGCGGCGTCGCCCAGCGCTTCGTCCAAGGAGCCGGGCGAGAAGATCTGGGGCACCGTCAGGAGGCTTTCCCAGAGCACGCTGTCGTTCTGCAGCTGCTCGTACATGAGCACCAGCGAGCCGGCCACCGTCACCATCTCGTTGGGGTTGGTCATCATCAGCTCCGTCAGCACCTGGCAACCAGAGCGCAGCGGGTTCACAGTCAGGAGCCGTTTGTTATCAGGGGAAACACCTGCGTGAAACCAGTGCACGCTAGGCTGAAGCTTGGCTATGCCAGGTATTACAGGTATAACAAGCTGTTCCTCAGTATTGTGAGGAGACTGATGAGGGCTGAAGCCGAAAAGGTTAAGTTCGGAGATGTGAGAAACAAAAATAATAATTATGGTGTAGGATAAGATATGCGTGTGACTGCATTTCTCGCATTGAGCTCAGAGACAACAAAACAAATGTGACAGCTACTATCATTGCATCTTGTTGTATACACACTCAGGAATACATGCATGCTTTGCGTGCACACACACACACACACACACACACATACAAAGACATGAGGAGGGTGGTGGTAGTGTCGTGACATCAGCAACAGGCTTGTGGATAAAAGATCATCAGTCTGAATTCCTGAAACTGGACGGAAAATGTGGGTGGGAACAATGAACGGTAATTTCCATTGAGCAAGGCACCTTGAGAAACACATAATGGAACTGCGGAGCATTTCACGTTAGACTACTTGGCATTAAGCTTTAGCGCTGCAACATGTTCCGATTCTCCCACTTTTGTGATTACAGGCACCGATCACACAACATAACAGGTTGTGACCACCGTACACCGTGACCTTTGACCTGCACCTCTCCGCGTGCCCTCGGTCACCTCACCTCATAAGCAATGCCAGGATTCTCTACACAGCTTTGAGAATGAACGATCTACTGAGGATGTGTGGATGAATTTAATTTCTGTTTTCTTTACATTTAATGCAGCCATCTATTATTGGACTTGGCTATTCAGCTAGCAAGATGCACGATGCTTTCTATTCTCCCCTGCACCGAAAGGACTGAGCCCTAATTTCGTTGCATTATTATACGTATATGATTGTGCAATGACAATAAAAATCTATCTATCTATCTATCTATCTATCTATCTATCTATCTATCTATAAGTTGGCCCAGAGTCGAATTTCAGGAGAAAAGAAAAAGCCTTATTCAAAAAGAGGAGAGCCAGAGATGATAACAACATCTGCATAAGAATTGCATAAAAACTGCATTCACCTTGATATCATGGTATAAAAAACTTTAAGTGACTGTACCAATTGAGCTGCTAAAGGTTAGAAAGCACACACACACACACACACATGTACACACAGACACACGGACCTGGTTGAGCGTGATGAGGGAAACCTCGAGCAGGGTGTCGTTGGAGCGGCAGAAGGTGACCACGGCGTAGGTGACGGGGTCGACGGACGACATGTTGATCATGGGCAGAGTCAAGGTGCAGATGGACTGTTTGAGCAGGTTCACTGACTGCAGCATGGCGTGCAGCACCTCCTGCAAGGGTTTCACAGGAAGCCACCTCAGCACACACAGACGGCTGTCACATTTATTTCTGAAAATTTCACAAAGTCTGGTATATGTAATTGATAGTACTATACCTACAGTGAATTACTGCTTTGTAGCGGGGCTAGATGAAAAACTATCAGAAAGTTAATTAAAATGATATAATAATAATAATTTCTTTATTTACAGTACAGTTGTCCCTCGCTATAACGCGGTTCACCTTTCGCGGCCTCGCAGTTTCGCAGATTTTTTTTTTTGTGCAATTTTGCATTTTTTTTTTTTTTTTCTTTTTTTTTTTTTTTTTTTTTACAGTGCATTGTGTCCTGCGTCCTGATTGGCTAAGGGACTGTAGGCCATTGTCAATCAACCTCCTCCGTGCCGTGTCTCCTGTACAGTACAGAATGCGTTCATTCTATAATACTGGACTTATTTTTCTACGAAGGTTTGAACTTTGAGAGTTTAAACAAGAGAGAAAAGTGAGAAAATGTTAATGCCTGTCTGAGAAAAGTGTATAAAGTGTGTAGTGAGGGGTTTTACAGCCTTAAAACATCTAGAATAATTGTAGAAAATAAAGCTGACTACTTCGTGTATTTCGCCTATTGCGGGTTATTTTTAGAACGTAACTCCCGCGATAAACGAGGGACCACTGTAATACCCACTTAACGAAGGCAATGCCAATTTGCTCTATCCTCAGAAATATATTTGTGACAACATATGTGAACAATGACCAGACACTTTTTAGTTGGGCCTTTCAGAGGTTGGCACTCGGAGTTCGCATGAGGTCAGTGCAGAGACATCTCGCACTGCTTTAGTTCACCACCGGACTCCTGTGGACACACTGCTCGCGTTGTAGATAAAGACAAGTAATTAATCCATAATCCACGGCCGGTCGCGACGCAGCCTCCAATTAAATCCGTCAAGGCGCCTTGTCTGCCGCTGCTTTATTACAAACTGAGTTCTAATTTGGTGGTGAATTAGCGCCGTTTGCCCTGTGACTCTGCTCCTCTGAGGCACAGACTTTCATCTACCTGCTGCAGTTTCCTCCTCTCACGGCTTAATAAAGGTCATTATTACTCATTATCAAACTGCAATGTCAATCAAATCGCTTTTTAAGGGAAACACGGGACAATATGTGACGACACCTGCCTGCCTCTTGTGAGTGTGTGTTTGTTTTGGCAGCCTTCTAGCAAGAGTGATGTGTGCTTGTTGTCTTTTGGTCTGTCTGTCTGCCTCTCTCTACCTCTGCCTGTCCACCACAGGAAAGTGAGTCATATTTTGTGTCGTGATGAATGGTGGACCGGCGGGTCTGTTACACACTTTGGGGCGATGTGAGGCTGCTCACTCCCTGCACACCTGTCCATCATCCTGGATCAGCAAACCTGCCTGCCATTGAGCCATCACCGCCTCCCTACAGGAACCCGGATGGTTGTGCCACTCACTGTTTGCCGATGTGCCGCGCCTCCAGCCTCGGCACCTGTCAATTAACCGGCCCGGCCAGTTTATCTTACACCTGCCCTGCTTGTCTCCAGTTCACCTGCCTGTTTGCCCGGCGAGCCCACCAGCCGGCTCACATCCTCTGCTCATCCTCTCCTCCCTACCAGCCCGCCCTCCCCCTGTGCCAAGTCTCCACCCGGGTTCCAGCCAGCCGCCGTCTCACCTTCCCTGCCTGTTTTTACAGTAAAAAGCGTCTTTATCACCTTACCTGCTTGTGCGCTGTCTGCGTTTGGGCTCAGCCTTGGTTTGTGACACAATGCCTGAATACAGCCACTAAAGAACTATTGTGCACGGCCCACACAATGCACCCTCGCACAAAAATCTACCACCGAGTACCAGACATCTGGGTCACAGACATCTAAGGCACCAACATTATCAAATAAAATAAGAAAAAAAAACCTGACTGCCTGTTTCTGGTTTCTTTGGTTAAAAAAAAAAAACAACTTCAACTTTAAATACTGACTTTTTCTCATGTTATCTGAGTCTGATTTCCTGTAAACAGTGCAGGATTGGCTTAACACAATGGAAAGCTTCCTGTTGCGTTTATATCAGGTCAGTTTACTGTAAATGTAACCAACTGACTGGGCGGAAAAAACAACCACTTGAGTCCTTATTACAAGTAGGACACTGTGGCCACTTGTCTTGATGACAGTAAAAAAAAAACAACACTCTTGAGAGTCATCAAATTTCAAATTCTACTGATAGCACCTTTAAGTGCTGTAGTTCATTGATTTATTTGCCAGTAACACTTGCATCTTGTTTTAAAACGCACTTTACTAATAAATACACGTCCAGGGGTAAATTATCATGCATATTTTGTTATGCATGTCTTGTTGAATACCATTCATTTTAAAACTGCATCACCACACTACTAGAGTTGCTCCTCATCTATAGAGACAAAATCCTGGACGTCTTACTTGAAATCAATCTTTAGGTGATGCAGACACTCACGGAGAAAAACGAGGGCAATCCGTCTTTGAGTGCAATTTGAGTATAATTTAGATTAGACGAATATCAAGCAAGACTTGGAGGATTTCTCCCTTTGTGAACGCCCCGTGTTGGAGTCATTCTTTATGTAACACACGCAATACAACTGGGGCAACAAAGGCCATAGATACGTTATTTACATAAGCCTTTCAAGTTTTCCCGTAAGCCTCCTGCGGTTTTGTTGTTTCCACCTCAGTGGGAGGAAACCAAGCGGTGATCTTTCTGCCGCCAACAATGGCCTGGGAGAGACTCGGCGACCTCAGGCCTGATTTGGGAAACAAGTTTTGCTTTTTCTGAGCGTTTTTGTTGCTCTCATTATGTGTTAATAATACCCACCTCATCTCCCTGAAGAGTGCCATTGACACCGCTCGTCAGAGACAAAGTGCTGGGCTTTCCTGGCTGCGCCGAACCTGCGACACAAAAAAACACAGCTTGTTAAAAAAAAAAAAAGACAGCAGTGGGGGGTGAAGCGAACGTGAATGAAATGCGGTGTCGTCTTACCAAACTTTACAGCTCAGTGAAACAAAACCACAGGACCGGCTGTGGCCAACATACAGGAATTACACGCATCTCAGTGGGAGGTGTGGGGAATGAGATATGGCTTCAAAATAATTTAATCCAGTGGAATCACGAGCTAAACTCTCAATTAGTAAAATGTACAAGAAGAATGAATCAACTGAGCGTGACGGATACTAGACTTTTTTTTTTTTTTAAAACATAAAAACATACATTTGTGCTGAAGCAAGATATCCTCAAATTTAGAGAGCACATGGTTGTAATAAAGATATGCAACGAATGAATTTGATGTTTTACGGCTGAATAATAAACTCGTGATGTGATTCGCTGCGCTGCTGAACACCATAATTGCAATATTTCTGGTCTTTTTTTCAAATAGTGGCTAACATATACTCTGATATTGATTTGTCTGTGATCAGGGAATCAGTTTTGTCCAGTCGGTGTATCAGGCCGGCTCCACAAATCATACTAGAGGTTTCACTCATCACTCTTATGCAAACTAAAATTGAATAAATCCTCCTGTTATGTTCAAATTTACCAACATTTTTTATCACCTCCAGAAAATTATGCGGCTATAATTAAAGACATCCAGGTTTATGTGTGAGGCACTTTGTTTCTTTGTCGACTAACGCCCTCCCCAAAATCCCACACCCACCTTATGTTTTCAATTTCTCATTGGAATTATGTTTTTCCTCCCCAGGATCATATTAACTATCAGTGGTTTGTTAACCATCATGTTTGGTCAGGGGCCCTAAAGCAGAGGGAAGGTTTTTTGTTTTATTAGTTTTTTTAATTTAAAGTAATAAATCACATGTTACAATTCCCTCAATATGATCCAAAACAACCACAACAAATGTGTGTAAAATGATTATATTTCTTACAGCTAAAACAGCAAAAGCACACTGTGCGTACAAAATGTGCACAGGACACTGAAAACATATCATTATGTTAAATTTATGCTTATTCACTTGAGAAAGTCACTAAAAATGAAGTCAATAATGTATTTAGAGATGTTGAATACTGGATGGGGTCAGGCTGGCCTTTATTGTCATTATTATTTATTATATTTATTTATCAAATTGGTAATAGTTAAATCATCAACAGCGGTGATATCTTGTACATGAGGTGAAGTCAAAGTCAAACTTCACCACAACTGAGGCTGGGACATATCAATATTCAATATATAATAATACAAAATACAATAAAAATGTGACAGTGTGTGTATGCTGGGGCTGAAAAATGAACTTCAGTAATCACAAATGAGGCCGCTCGCCCATCACCGTTTCCCAAGCTCTCCATCCAAACCACATTATTTGCACTTTGTAACGACAACATTTTTCACTTGTTGGCGTTTAGGCGAGCCGCCGCCGCCGCTCGAAGGACTTTCAGCGGCTCAGAGGGGAACACAGTCACTGTCTGTTGCCGCTGAAGTTTCATTTATTACATTGTGTTGTGGTTGTATTGAATCGTGAAGCCAGCACTGCACATCAAATCACACTGTGAGATAAACGCATCTTCCCGTCGCTGACAGGGAGCTTTGAAATTGCTTTGGGCCGTTTGTTTTGTGCCGCACGTGGAAGGAGGTTAACTTACTCATTATCCTGTCCCAGATCGTCAGCAGCGCCACAGGATCATTGTTGGAGCCCTTCGTCAGAGCCGACTTGATAATGCCTCCATTCTTCACCATGTCCTCCACCAGGGAGCCGTTTGGCAGGAAGTGCACGCTGTCACACAAAATCAAATGAACCAGATCAGACAACGCGGGGCTTCCCCTCCTGTTCTCCCCCCCAGAGCTCAGCAGCAACAAAGACAAGTCACTCCTGCGAGGTGAGGACAGAGGACAGGGGATCGCTGCTGGAGGTTTTTGGAGGAGTCGGCTTAACATCACACACACCAAACTCCTCCGTGTGCAGTGGCGGATACAGAACATGGCTAATGGGTGGGCCTAAAAAATTCTGGATGGGCCTGTTATTTCATTTTGTTTATTTTTTTAGATAGACATGTATAAAATGATATGATGAAAGAAAAAAAAAACCTCTCGGTAAACGAGCCGAGAGGTTGTAAACGAGCATAAAATACACGTTGGAACAAGGACATTAAAACATTTATTTATTTAGTTAGTTATTTTTTGGTCTTGAATCTGATAGGGTAGGCAAGCTGTCAATCTGGGTGGGCCTACGCCCATCCAGGCCCACCCGTAGATCCGCCTCAGCGTGTGTGCATGAACACATCAGCGTCCACAGCGACCAGTGACCACCGACAGCCAGAAATATGGAGGGAGATTTAACCCTACACTCTTCCATGAGCCGGTCAAACACGAGCCACTCATTTTGCAATAATTTAAGCTGATTATTTTCATCCTTTTTAGCTAAACTTTACTTAATGAAGATGTTTAGTGTGCACAACAATGATTTGTAATGTAAAGGTTCTTTGTGTTATACATTTTAAAGTGGATATCAGGTGGATAACGGGTATATTTACGGACAAATCAAACTAAAAACCCACATGGGCTCCCAGACTAATTCTGCACTCAGGCTGCAGGTTAGTGGCCATGAAAAAATCTAAAACAAACATCCTAGGCCAACCTGTTATAATTTTAGCAGCTGTTTTGAGTAATATCATAAAAAACCGCTATTATGATTACTATCACTAACTAACTCAGCTACACAGTGTTATCTGGCTATGTATAAAAAAAATACAAATACAACCTGTGGTCATAAATGTGCAATGTTTTATAATTGTTTAGCATCACAAAAGCATTCATGCAGTAAACATAGATGTATATAACAATGATAATATTGACATGATATGATATAATACAGTATTATATAGAAATTATGTCTGAAATAGTTTTTCTAAGTGGTTACACTACTGACATTTGAGTGGTGCTCAACAATAAACAGGCTTTATACTTAATAAAGGTCAAATGCTCTCATTAGACTCCATAGGAAATACAGATGGATCATTATCAACCCACTTATGGAAACTTGGAGTTGTGATATGAAACATATTTGCTTAAAAAGAACTGAAAGTAAATACAAATTTTTTTGAATGTGGCGGCATTTGTAGGTTTTTGAGAAATACCTAGAGCATTAAATGACAAAGACAAAATAATTTAATGGGAAAGTTCTTGCAAAAAAAAAAAAAAAAAAAAAAAGAAGGAAGGAAGTATTATCTTCAAAGAGAGTGAAAAAATGAGAACTTTTCATGTAGTCTACAAATACAAAAAATAATGATCATTTCAAGATTACATGGATACAAATATTATATAATAATATATATTTTTTTTTTTTTTTTTTTTTTTTTTTTTTTGGTTTTTAATCTACCAAGATCTTCTTTTTCCACTGAAGCCAGTGGGAGAGGAGAGACCATACAACTAAAAAAAATCACTGTGTTGTGGATAAAAACATTGTCACTCACTTTAATTACTAAACAAGACACTGACTATATTTTTTTTAATATATTGAGTTAATTATGCTCTGTTTATGTCATATCAGGCTTCTTAAAAGCTGTAAAAAAAAAAAAAAAAGATGTGGCTCTGTTAGGGCTACTTTCAGAAGCTTGGGAAACAGCTGAGATGCAACTTTTTACTGATCCTACAACCTGTTTCAGAAACGTTTCAGCTGCAACGGGCTGAATTTCCACTTTGGAATGAATTATTATTTTAACGCATAGGTGCCTGAGGTGTGTACATGCCACAAGTTAATGTTTACGAACAAAAAAGAAAAGAGAAATGTGGTGATCCTGACTGGTGTTTTCACTTAAGTCTTATAATAAGTAACAGTGCAAACAGAGAGGGTTTGTATGGTGACAGGGAAGGACAAAAGGGGGAGGAAACCGCCAAACATGGATTAAGTCAAAGCGGCCACGCCGGCTGTGAAGCAATGCCCCCAGCCGCCACGCAGCACCTGGCTAAAGGTTACACAAACTGGTTTTCTCATCATGCCTGCCACACAGCATGCCACCTCCTTTTGAGACGCGTCCACGGTCCATCTACGACAAATCACATCACCACGTATTTCAAAAACATTATGTAAAGTCTGTAAAGGCTGCTAGAAAAGGAATCAATCATCTCAGCGGTGATCAATGTCATCGATTTTGTCTGTATTTCGATTTAATTTGTTGTTTTTTTATTGCCCTGTGAAGCATTTTGTAACATTTGTTTTGAAAACTGCTACATAAATTAAGATTATTATTATCATCATCATTATTACTTATCAGTATTATCTAGTGGTTCATCAAAGACAGAGGGAAAATGCCTCCCATAAAAAGACAGACAGTAAAGATTAAGGTTGACGGTGTGAAATATTGACTTGTTCTTGGCTTTTGTGCCTCACACACAGAAGAGAGTGTCTTCTCACAGTCCTTGCAGGTTACGATCGGACACTGAGCCAGCAGGGAACATTCAGTGGGCGGTGACTGTGCGTGTCATCTACAACAAAGCTCTCTCCCAGTGGTATTTTTCCATAAGACTGACTAATCACCTCCCCTGTGATGCTGCAAACGCCAAAGTGTCCCCTCCACACCTTTTCCTCTCAGTCACACGACACCAGGCCAGTGGAGGCAACCGCACACAACTTCTGATGAAACGAAACCACTTCCTGCAGCAGCTCAGTCTTTGTGCTCTCATGTGTCGCATCAATTAGAATGTGTTATAAACACAGTTACGTTTTGGCTCACTGGCCACTGAGGCTTGTGGTTTTCCAAAGTCACGATTCATATGACATTTTCACCGCCTAAAAATGAGGTTGTTAACGTACTTTAACTCCAACTGGTTGGCAGATTATGTCATGTACAGTGTTTTTCTCTCACGAGCAGCAGGCGGCTCTCCTCTGAAAGCCACCACCTCTGGCGTCGTCCTGGCGTCACCACACATACTGTGTAGTGCTGGAGTTTACGTGACAACACTGAAGGCAACATGTAGGATATTTCAGGTGGTAAATGTGACCCAGTGATGGAGGACAAGCAAAATCTCGGGCTCGGGTCGGGTTCAGACACAAAAACAAGAATGCCTGTTGGGTTCGGGTTGGGTTCAGTTACTATGCTCTCTACTAGGCTCGGGTCGGTTTGGACAAAAACATGCGGCCCGATCCGCACTCTAGTTAAGTTAGAATGTACACAGGAGGCATTCAGAGTAAATACTTTATTCTCCCCAAATACTGATCAGGGCTTGTTCCAGTTCACATTCTTTTAACATTTGTTGCGTCGAGGTTATATTGTATTGTATTGTATTGTAGGTTGTATTCCCTTTTGTTTGTCTGTTACTGGCAAGACGATGACGAGGACGGACCGATGGGATGAACACACCGTGTGCAGGCAGGGATCATGGGAGTAGTAGTATCATGGAGTATCACAATGAAATTATTTAATTAGGTCAGGTGCCTTTTGTAAACTACTATGATTTTTTTAAGTGACTAGTAGGAGTTACAGTGTTACACGCCACCGCATGAAGTAAAGTGAAGTAATCAGAATTATTTTATGTCTACACTGGCACCTGTATGTCTTTGAATGTATTCACCATAAACTTTAACAATTAAATGACTTTCTAAACTGAGACTACCTGCTCTTATTTGGATCTTTTAGATAATATATGAAGTGTAACGATGAACACAGGTACCTTGTAGAGGCCTGGGGTCTCCAGGCCCTGGACCGGCTCTTGGTTGGCTGGCTGGTCACCAGGCGGGACGAGTTATGACAGTTGCTGTCTGTGTTGCACATGAGGGTCTGCAGGAAGGGGAAGAAGCCTGTGCTGGGAAGGTTTCGGGGTCCCACATAACCTGGAAGAGGCAGAGACAAGGTGTTACTATGGTGGAAGATGCTGGAAACATCCCGATCACCGTTGGGGCAACACCATCAGGCAGTTTATTTCAGTGAGGAAATAACATTGGCAAGAGGTTATTTTTTAAGTGGAACTATATTTGAAGAGCAGTTCAAATGGGTTATAAACAGAGATAAACTTAAGACAAACATTAGAACATTTATTCAGCTTAACACAATGTCATTAACTATGCATTCACCCCAAGTAGTATTAAACCCCTGCATTTTGTTTAAACTAAAACAACTATCACACATTCCAGTGTATGTGATGCTTTATTGAACTTGAACTTATTTGAAATTTGAGTAAGGTTTGACTGTATGCTTGACATAAAATATCATAAAATATCAGTAATACAGAGGATGAAAAACTGAGCCCCTGATTTTTGTTCTTTATCAATAAAGACTGACTCTGATCAAAGAGCAAGAGAAGTGAAAAGCAGTTTCCAGTTAGTCAAAGGCATGTGGCTGGACCTCGCTGCATTGTGTTTCTCTGGTATTCATGCTGTTAATATTATATTAGAAAGCAAAGCCCCGTCTTTGCACAGCTCATTTGCTGGACACAGAATAATATCTTGGTAAATAGTGTTTGATGTCACTATCATGACTGATGCTCTCTAGAGCACAAAAACCTCACTTGGCCCGTCTTTGAAGAAACAAATCATCTGACTGCTTACAGGACAGCACTGTGCACTCAGACAATCAGCCACACACAATCCAATGACTGAGTACACATCACACAAAAGGCAAGCGAGCAATTTAAAGAGAGCAATCTAAGCAAAACACACTGACACAAAACACTATTACAGATTACAGCTGCTGCAAATCAGGATTTACAAAAGAGTCCTCCACTGTTAAAACTAGGGCCGTGCCATATCATATTGTTCAGGATAACACCGGCCCAGCCAAAGTTAAAACTGACACTCCGATTTGCTTCTTTGCAAAATGATGCTGCAGATTTGACAGTCAAATTAACATGATGCTAGTTTGACTACTGACTCTATTGTTCGAACTCAGGACAAAGGACTTCATTTTAAAAAAAAATAATAATAATAAAATAAAAATAAAAAAAAATAAAAATAAAAAACACTTTGAGGCTGTTCCCACCTGGTATTAACAACCATCCTGAGAAAGCAGAGTGGACAGCTGTCAGTCCGTCCATAAACACTTGGCCACTTGTGTAAAATGAAATTCTGACTTATTAATGCGGCTGTCAAAGACGTATTTCACATCTGATACAGGCTCAACCGAGCACAGGCTCAGATTATTTAATTAATCCAGCAGGTCTGAGAGGGTCGGTTTCTCCGCTTAGGTGGATAAACCAACCTGTAATATTTCTGTAGTATTCCTATAGTCACTGCAACGTGCACATTCACACGGCTGCTATAATATTTCTGTAGTATTCCTATAGTAACTCACCGGGGCATAAAATTTAAGAACTGCTGCCGCCTATGAATTATATATAGAAGAAAAAACCCTGCGTATTGTCTAATTTCTGTGTTTTTAGAGGAGCTCATGTCTTATTAAGGAGAGACTTTATTCATTAACCAGCTGCTTTATAGTCGACCTGCACTTCAGTTTGCATTTGATCCATCAGCTAACCAGAGTCAGGTAAAATATGTTTTTCTGTTGGAGAAGAACCAGAACCAGAACTTCAGGTGTCAACTTGTATCCGGATTTCTCAGGACGGATGATAATACCAGGTGGGAACGGGCTCTACGTGTCATATCACTACATATTTGAAAGGCAAATGATTCAGTCGCACAAAATAATCTATTGTATACAGAAATATCTCTTCACGTCATTACTAACTCCTAAATGTGCTTAACTTTCATGCCAGCAGCCAGTGTGGGAGTGGATGTGATTATTTTTTAAAATGATGGATTGTGTCTCATTTTTGGATGAAATTCTTAATTTGAAGACTGACTACAATGTGCACATTATCTGCTCCACATAAGAGCACTTAATCACGCATCGAGTGTGAGAATAAAGTGACATGTATTTCTAAACCGACACTCGATACCGGCCATTCTGGGAGCAGTGCTGTATCCACAAACACAAAATAAAAACCAAAAGAGACACCAGAACCTAACAGGATGCAAACTCCACACTTCTACCATGGGATCACAGCGCCTGCCTCCAAACAATGAAGGAATGGAGAGATTTTCCAAAAAAAAAAAATGTGAAGAAAGGATTTAACATTGATAGTATGATGTACTGATTTCCAAAGAAGAAGTTTTTCCTGGACCGGCCACGCCACGGTGTGTTTTGTAGCTGTGACTCATTCACAACACCTGACTGTAGCCTCTGCTGCTGCTCATCGCTTTTTAAAGAAAAGTCTGGTTTAGCATGAGAAAGACGTTTCAGCCTAAAATGCCACCAACTTTTACAAATCCTGATTCAGTTTTTATCATGTAAGCCTCCAGCTGAAGAAATGTGCAGTGACATTTTCACTTGTAGAAACTCTAATCCAAGATATCTATAATGCAGTTTTTCTACTATGCCTGCATATCCATATTGTAATTTTGACTGGTCATATATTACCATGACTTACATGGAATCTTATTTTCTCTGATCTACAATTACATTTTTACTGAATTTTAGATATACTGGTGCTATTTGTTGGATATGTGAACCTTAAATTTGTACTTAAAATAACAGTGTTGATGTCTGGAATTGCTGTATTGATATGTAGACCTGCTACAAAACCTGCATTGTAGATATATTGAATTTCTACTGATAAATATGTTTTTGCAGCTATTTTAATTTGTCACTTTACAAGAAACAACTGAGGGATGACTTGTATAACACTGGTACAGTTTTAGGTTAAAGCAACATGCCGTATGAGCGTGCCAGTTTAGGGTGTGGTTCACTACTGTATACCTCTCCAGAGAGTTAAAAAAAAAAAAAAAAAAAAAAAAAAAAAACATTCACCAGACAGCACTTGACTTGGGAGGGAAGGGATCAGTTTTCTACATCGGAGCGAGCTGTGTTATCACATTACCTGTGAATCCCTGCATCTATTGAATCTGACCCATCAAGAAAGATTACGAAGACAAAAGTGGGAGGGTTAATTGGTTCTGCGTATAGCCGCGGATAAAGCTGTAAGCTCATTCCTGCAGTGCTTGGAATATGACATCTTCCACCAACGCTCTTATCCAAGCAACTGAGCTTCTAATTAGAAGGTTTATGTTTTGTATCTCCAAACTGACTCGATTTCCAGTCTCTTGAAGCTATTGAGCAAGGCAGGAAACTCAAAAACAGCTGATAGAGTTGTGTTTGTAATTTTTTTTTTTTTT
This sequence comes from Myripristis murdjan, assembly GCF_902150065.1. NCBI lineage: Eukaryota > Metazoa > Chordata > Actinopteri > Holocentriformes > Holocentridae > Myripristis > Myripristis murdjan. The sequence goes on along the minus strand of NC_044000.1, from coordinate 30,673,527 downwards.
TTTTTAACACCAGGACAGGAATGTGTGCACAGATGTAACTCTTCCTCCCTTAAAAACCCAGTCCCATATTCACTGTAGGTGACTGCTTCACAGTCAATTTAGCTTAAAAATAAAGAGCGGAAATACTGTGTTGACACTGTGTTCTGGAGACAACAGGAGGAAGAAGAAGAAGAAGAAGACAAAAAAGAAGAAATAAAAATGAATTTATACAGCACTTTTCAAAACTACCATTACAAAGTGCTTCATAGACAAGGCCAAATAAAAGAAAGCAAAACAATCAAACACAAAGTCACATACAATAATGGATTAAAAGTGACATATAAAAGTCACAGATAAAATAAGCCACAGACAAAGTGAGAAGCGACTTGAAAGAAGACAGTGAATTTTACTCCTCAGTAAATTTCTCAGGTCAGCTATTCCAAAGAATTGGAGCCCAAACAACAAGTGTCCTGTCACCTCTCACCAGGGAATAGCTAACTGGGTCTTATCTGAGGAGCTCAAGGTATGGCTTAGATGCTCAACCAGGTAACTCATCCCACTCAAGACCTTAAAAGTCAAAACTGAAATTACAAAATCAATTCTAAAGCCAACCAGCTACAGAAAGATAAGGTAGGGCTAATGCCTCTGAGATTTAGATAAAAATCAAGCAGCTACATTTTGGACACCCTAAAGCTGTGCAATCACGTTTTAGCTAAGGCATGTAAACAGAGGACAACAACATTCCAGATGAGAAGCGATAAAAGCATGCGGAACTCTTTGAAGATCATTGAAAGTAATAAAAGATGTGATTCTAGTGATATTTCTCAAGTGGAAAAAACACGTGAGACAGCCTGTTAACATGAGACTCGAGAGTGACATCCATAAGTGTGCTCAGAGCCTGTAATAAGGACTTCTGTTAAAGCTGAAGAAAACTTTTTCCCTTTCAGTCCTTAAGCACAGCTAGGCAATTATGCAGGGAAGATAAGTTGACTGATTCAGATGTTTTGCAGGATATGTACAGCGATGAAACAAAATATCACGCTGTTTGATAATGTGATTCAAAGGGAGTCGATAAACAGAAAATAAAATTGACCCCAGAATAGAGCCCTGTGGCACTCCATACATAGACGATGCTTGAGAGGAGCTAAAGCCACCAACAGACACAATGAACTGGCAATACTTTACAATGAAGTACACTCAATTTTGAGTAGAGTTACCAGAGAACAAAATGAGGAAGAAACAGCTGGTAAAATATTACTTTTTGTGATTCCTCAAGTAAAGTGGTGCATTATAGTGAGTTGTGACAGAATACTGAATCATGACATCATGATAACATGTCCATTAGTTACCAAGTGAAATGTCTCATCCTTATCCTTCTACTAGTTTAGGGCAGGTACAAACCTGGTAACCAGGACAGGTACTCATCAGGTAATGATTTAGTACTCTGTAACAAGTTAGTATGATTTTAGCTTTCTGTTAACTAATTGTTTACTAGCAGCTAGTTCCTCATTCATTTCTCATTTGCTACCTGGTAACTACTCAAGATGTTGTGTAAAATGTCAAGAGAAGCGCTGGAGGGCAGCCCCGGAGATGCCAAACCATATTCTCAACCTTCCAGTAATAACACAGTGATTCACCGTGTCAAAGACGGCGCACAGATCAAGCAGAACCAGTACTGAGAATCCAGCCTCCATCAAAATATCACTGAAATTGTAGCTAGAGGCTATTCAACTTCCAAGTTTACATGCTGAGCAGATGTGATTACGAGACTAGTGTGTCTCCAACTGAGGTATGCAGAGATTGCTATTTAATTTTTGAGAAACAAAACAAACGTCTTGCACTCTTTGTTGACTCATGATCCGGTGCGTACATTCAAGGCTAATCCAGATCTTTATATCTTTTTTTAATGATATGTGTCATACAAAAACAATTTGACATTTCAGTAAACGTAGACCCAGACCAAGACATTTCACCATGCAGATCACTGTCCACAGTTTTAGGAAGTAGTAAAAGCTGCACTTACATGGTTCTCTCATTATCGGAGGGAACTGCTGGCGGGTGACAGCCAGGATGATGAAGATGATGATGGGCCAGCAGATGAGAGTCAGCGTCCATCCCTAACACACAGCACCACAACAGAGCACATTACCCAGCGTACATTAATATTCAATAAGCATGCTATCCTGAAAATATGAGGGATCCAATCAGTAAAATTCTCTTTATTTTATCAACCATGGACTTTAATTTCTTACAGTCAATCTGAACGTATCACAGTTTGTTTTAATGCAGTGCCACTCATTTTGTAAGCACAGGAGTCACTTTCCTCAGATGGTGGATAGGAGCTCCACTGTCTCTTTACAAAGTTCTGGTTTTCTGCTTTTTATGAAAATCAGAGAATCAGAGAGTCACTTACCGGCTGTCTGATGACACCGAGGCCGTTTTTCCAGAGAAGAAGTCGCAGCTGATGGAGGAAGGCCATCAGTGCAAGAAGCTGACAGGAAGACACATCATGTGAACTTAAGGTTTCAGCTCAGTCACAGTAAAAGCTTACACAGCTATCAGCATCACATAAATGAATGTGAATTGCACTAATAGTAATTATGCAAACAATAGTTGTAATGGTAGCATTAGACTGTCCTCAAAGATGTGCACATGTAGGCTACATATATGTATGAATAGATATAATTATATCAATTACATGATTTTTATTATAATATGCAAGTCATTTATGGATATCATACACTCCATTCTTTAGAGGATTGTCAAGGATTCACTGGGATATTTACAATAAGTGCAGTAATCTTCTGATGAATTTCAGAAAGTTTTAAAATATCATTCAACTGCAATGAGGAAAACATACATACATCAGCGCTACCACGGTCCAAAAACATGTAATAAACTGCCACTCTCGCTATAAACTCACATTGAAGTGGCAAAGACACTGCAAGTCTGTCAAGGAATGTTCTAGAAACATGACAGTGATCCAGTGACAGTGGAGCCAACCAAGAAAACATCATGAATACGATAACAAAAAGTCACTCTGCTGAGCCATATCTGAGTCATTTTTATTTATAGTAAATAAATGGCGTCCTCAACAGTAAAATGACTCGGGTATGAGATTGTGGCGGGGCTATGGGGAACTAAATGAGTAAAATATTGATCAGCAATGACCAACAAAATGAAATCTACCTCTGACTCACACAGAATTCTTAATTGAACTCTGCCCTCTAAAAATGTCTTCCCCGGTCATTAACAGTAAATTTAATGTGTTTGCCACTAAGATAACGGTGCGGTAAAGCCGCCGGAAATCAGCCGGCAGTCGGACGTACCTGTTTGATTTCTCCTGTTAATTAACTGGTCGGGATGCAGATTGTAATCTAACTAGACCGCAGCCGTGTGAGGAGAGCATGGCGCCAGGGGGCTCCTAGCAGGCTGTCCTCTCCATCAGTCGGTTCATGGGAATAAAATAAGAAAAACAATCCGAGAAAGTAATCCTGCTTGAGTGCAAACGCAGCTGTAGTCTGGTGGCTTTCACTCTTCTGGGAGTGACAGGTACCTGTGTGTGGAGGTGAAACCTGTGCAAGGGGCGTGTACTGTGCAGGCAGTGCGTGCGTGCGTGCGTGCGTGTGTGTGTGTGTGTGTGCGCGCTCCTCCAGCTGCTCTGCAGGTGCAACGCACGCAGTTCATGGGAACATACGAGCACCTGCTGCCAGGAGTGTCAAGGCAGGGCGAGTCAAATACCATGCAACCAGCAGCCAGGGTAAATATCAAAGCCACTGTCATTAGCTTTTGACTGGCCTTTATGGAGAAAATCGTGAACACACACAACAGGTAAACAAGATAATGGTCACATTTCAAAGCCTAACATGTTTACTATAGCATTTGTACAAGCAGCTTATTATGACCTCCACTCAGTGACCTCTTTATTAGATCCACCTGTGCAGTCTAATACAATGCAATCCAACTGTTGTGCAATAATTTCCTGCTGCCTATAATGCTCAGCTTTTCTTTTTGTCACAGTAATAGAGGTGTTCATTCACCTCTTTGTTTGGCTTAGAGGTCATAGTTAGTGCTGCTGTTGGACTGGACTGCGTTTTATTGAGAGGTGTTTCCACTATTCTGTCCCCATCTTGTATATATGAATAGGGAGGACAAAAAATTGGAAACACCTCAGTATAATGTGGTCCAATACAAGACCTCTGCAAACTACAACCTCAGTAATCAACACAGAATTAAACTGACACATTCTCCACAATGTCAACACAAACTGGACATTATAAACTTTGTTAAAAGGTAGAAGTTATGGCAGAGCTGTTGACCTGAACTGCATTAGACTGGACAGGTGGATCTGATAAAGTGGACAGGCGACCTGCTATTATATACAAATGACAAAATCTGAATTAGGATTATACAGGACTTTTTCAGCACAATTTGTTTTCTCCTAGGATGGTGAGGCCGTGACCTAATTGACTTACATTCATTCTCCACAGCTTTATTCTAATCGTAGCCGTAACCAATTTATGCCTATCCCTTACCTTAACCCTAACCGTGACCAGTGACCCAAAATGACCACTCAAATGACTTCACCGTCCTGGGGAAAAAAATGGCACGCAGAAATTTCATCCAGTGTTTTATTTCATTCTTTTCTGCGTATATATTATTGTCACCATGACGAAAAAGGTCCTCTAACCTTAACCAAGGATTTTTGGTGCAGAAACTTTAACCAAACCATGCACACATGCCACAGTTTGTAGCATATCTCTTGCTACCAGTAGGGGGCGCTAATGTAGGAAAATCCGCCATAAGTCTGTAACATATTGACCCACATGAATCCTATGACAGATGGAATATTCTTAACTCACCATATCACTGAAATTACTATAATATCACTATAATATTCTACAGAAATTTATAGTTCAGGGACTTCATAGTCACCTAATAATACTTTGTATTTCCTGTATTATTGCCCAATCTTTGGCTATTTCTAGGTAATTTTAGCATTTTATTGCTATTGACATTGGTACTATTATTTTGTATATTAAGAGTTTTTTGTTATTGTTATTAGAATTATTAACATTAGATACTTAGTTACTATGTGGGATTCTAAAATTGTACAGTTTTATTGGTATTGTAAAATAAGGGAACAAGTAAGGAGCTGTAGAATTGCTGTATTTCTTTCTTTCTAACATGAAGACTCAGGACAGACATGAATAATATCTCCAATAAAGCTGTTGAATGATTGTTGTGCAGAGAGCCTGTTGATAGTGAGCAGACAGGACCAGGCGGTTTTAAACAACACATTACACAAGAGCCTGTCATGTGGGTGTGGCTCTCCACAGGGGGAAAAATCACAAGGATATCATGTGGGAGATCCACAGGGACACATGAAAACAATGGCACACACCTCTGTACAGACCTCGTGGGTTAGGGTTAGGGTTATTGTTTGGGTTTATGGTTATAGTTGGAGTTTATGGTGATTATGGCCAGAAAATAAACAATTGCACAAAACTACAAAAAAAAAAAAAAAAAAAAAAAAAAAGTCCAAATCCCACTGAAGAATAAACCTACTTTTAATACTAAGGTGACAGGAATGTTAAAAATATACTTACTTAATCCTCTCTCTATCTGCTTCCAAAAAAAAAATGTTAAATAAAAATATAATGCACTTTCATTGATACACCTGTCAATTCTGTATTTCATTTACTCAGCCACTTTTTTTTCCCCCCAAATTAGTCCATGTGGTTAGCCAACCCGGATTAGCAGGAATTGCTTCCAGTATATTTAGTATCAGTGGCTGATGTGGTTAACCTTGGTGTCATTTTCTCATACTCGCTTTCTCTCTCTCTCTCTCTCACACACACACATTAGGATGAAATGTAATTTTAAAGACGATTAACGATATGGCTAGCTTTGCATTTGCCAAAAACAATTAGGCATGAATTGCTCTCTGGCCAAAAAATAAATAAAACACAAGTCAAATCTCATCAGTTGCAGGCACAAAACGTCTGTCACATCCTTTTTTTTTTTTTCATTCTGTGCCATCTGCCAGCCTTCCTATTAGGCAGAGATGCTTTCCATATGCAGTTAAAGAAAAATTAGGCCAAACAAAAGCGTGCCCCTGTTGGTTTGGATCTAAATGTGGCTCCGATGAAATTTGACTCTGGTGCATTCTGAGGCTGCGACCATAAATAAGGAAAGTACTGTCAGGGCGGTCATACTGGTTCTCACAGGAAACCGATAACAGTAAGAAAAAAAAAAAAGCCAATGAGATAACAAGGATGCCTTAAAGCCACAGCCGGGTTACAGCACCTCAGTGTTTTGTTACTTAATCAGATTGCTGACGTATTTTGATGTGCCACGTTTGGGTCTGGGGGCCTTAAAATAGTTCCAGGGGGCGGAGGGATTCCTTCACTTTAACGTCCCATGCTGGAAAAATGCACAACAGACAATGTGGAAGCCTGACCGCCTCATATAGCAGCATCACTGTCACCATGACTACCTCCCCGGTTATGTTTGTGTGCAAAGTGAAATTTAACACTTTAACAACGCATTTATCCTGACATGAAATTTTGGGACCCCCTAAAACCCTCCTTTCTCTCTGAGCTGACCTCATGCAGGCTATCTGTCGAGGAACACAAATATATGCACACCAATACTACGATTACTGGGAATAATCATCTTAAGGCAATATTTGACTTACATGGTTCGAAGTCAATTATTCTAATAAGCCAGTTTACATGGATTAATCTAATGCTTGGTGTGTGGCGCTTCAATGTGTGTGTTCCATAGCTTTGAGTGTGTAGGGTGTGTTAACTGGATTTACGCTTATTCTTTGTTGAAAATAATCAGACAAAAGGCGTTCATGCGACAGTTTCAATAGTCTGAGCATTTGTCTTCATCAGACAAGCATCAAATTATTAGTGTGCATATAAATGAAGGCTATATGGATTATGCATTTCCACTAAGAATGCCTCACTGTAACAGTTGTGCAAACATGAATGCCTTGGGATGTGTGCATTTCTTTTCATCATAAGTGTGCCTTTCTCACAAGCAATGAAATAAAAGAGGCAGTATCCTCTGAAAATGATGGTTTACTTGTGTGGATCTTTTTTTTTTTTTTTTTTTTTTTTTTTTCAGTCAGCGAGTGGACCAAAAATAGTGCCAAACCTCTAACGACCGCTGACGACACTGATTGTCTGCTGCCGTATTCAAGCCCTGCAAATATCTTGGCTTCAGTCAACGGTTGCCGTTATAGACAATACAAACAAAGCGATGCAATGTTCTTAGTGATAACAGAAGTCAGGCGCTTCCTAATAACAATGGCTGCATCTTGAAAAATGGCGAGAAGCAGGGCGTGTTCGCAGAAACGGCATCTGATGGCGGCCTGGTGTTGACAGGTCACGGTGCCTCCCTTTGTCTCACCTCCATTCCTCTCAGCGGCGAAAAACAAAAACAAAACAAAAAGCACATGACTGGCAAACAATGTACTCATCAGCAGCAGTGTGGCAATGTTCCAGGCTTAATACTTTATGCTTTAAAAAGACACAGAGGAAAGAAATAGTGATTTCATTATTTACAAGATCAATAGAAATTAGCTTATTTGGGTCACAGTTCCTGCTTTTGTAGCAGCGCTGCAGTGCCATCCCACACATACCAACTCTTAAAAACTGATGTGGAACAATAATAAAGCATTCAGCAAAACTGTGAGGTAAAGCAGGAGGGTAAACACACACGTGGAGATTTTAAGATGAATGTAAGAAATGGAAAGCACATTTCATTTTACACAAATGGCAAATTTTCATTTCTTTTTTTCATGATCCTATTCATGATATTCATGATCTTAGAGTGTTATTTCTGGCTTCTGAAGAGGAAAAAAAAAACACTTTTGAGGTGAAATGTTTCCAAACATAAGAAGCACATAACAGTTTTGACAGCTGTGATGTCAAATCTTTGACACTCAAAATCTCGCAACAGCGCTTCACCCACACGGCACATTATTATCACTCCGAGATCAGAAAATGGCACGTCAAGAACTCACTTATGAAATGGCAACCCAGCGCCTGTGCGGCTCTTTTTAAGACACATGTTTCCTAACATTCCAGGTTGTAGGGGAGGATTTGGTTTCCCTCACTTTGAAATGAATTGTAAAATACAGTAACATCAGTTTGACGGTCCGGTCTGGGCCTTTGCAGCACGACGTTCAGTCCCAGCGGTCACTGCAGACCTGACTGCCTGACTCTGACAACATAAAAAAAAAAAAAAAACAGTAAAAAACCCACAACACAAACACTTCAAACACCTCGCACGAACAAAACGTCACTTTCAGCACTGCTTTGTGGCACTTGTGTCAGGAATTTCGGGTGCATCGTGAGGTCAGTAAACTATCTTCCAGTGCGTGGGCTGCTCGCACTCTTTCTCAGTGTCCCCGCACAGACGGTTGTAGGTGGTTTTGGGGTCGAAGCCCAGGATCTCCCTCTCCTCGTGGATCCGAAACGAGAAGGTGGACACCGACGTTCCGATGAAGAACCTGGAACATTCCAGCCAGATGGAGAGAGTTATGAAAGAGATACACGCCTTGAAGTGCAACATGTATACACGGTGATTCCAGTGTACAAAATGCACAGCCCGACTCGTTTTTCAAGTTCAGTTGTTTTCATGCGTATTTTCCATGAGCACACTTTGATGGAAACTATGCTCATGTGTGCTCTGAGCATACTTCCCATGAAAGTGTGCTACTTAACACATGTTGGAAGTCATTTGCTTGAACATGGAGCCAGATTTTGAAAAAAATCTAGCTTTAGTCCTACATAATTGCATTATTAAAAGCATTAGTGATGAGTTACCATGGTGTTGAACACATACAGTTGTCCCTCGCTATAACGCGGTTCACCTTTCGTGGCCTCGCAGTTTCGCGGATTTTTTTTAGTGCAATTTTGCATGTTTTTTTTTTTTTTTTTTTTTTTTACTGGACTTATTTTTCCACGAAGGTTTGAACTTTGAGAGTTTAAACAAGAGAGAAAAGTGAGAAAATGTTAATGCCTGTCTGAGAAAAGTGTATAAAGTGTGTAGTGAGGGGGTTTACAGCCTTAAAACATCTAGAATAATTGTAAAAAATAAAGCTGACTACTTCGCGGATTTCGCCTATTGCGGGTTATTTTTAGAATGTAACTCCCGCGATTAACGAGGGACCACTGTACAACAAAAACTCAAAACAGTGTGTTTATTAAGATACTAAGATACTACTACTATACTACTATACTACTATACTACTATACTACTACTTCTAGCATTTTCTCTTTACTGCTACAAAAGCAGCAGATGACACATTAATGCTGAATAAAAACAGATAGTACAGTTGAGGATGGAGGTATGGGTAAGTTATGCATTACAAGCAGTGGATGGTGGTGATGATGAATATCACTGCCCCTCAAAAGTATCCATTCCCCATTTCTTTGTGTGGAAAAGGAAAATGAGTTTCTCGTGGCATTATCTAGAGAGGAAATGTAACGGGCGGCTCTTCACTGCGCAGTAAAAGGGAATGTGTATGTGCAGGCATCCAATTATGTTTTATTGGCTCATTCCTCGCAGCGAGCACTGCCTTGAGGACCGCCGTGTCTGCCTGGTGGAAAAAGAGAATGAAAAGACGGAGGCGGCGTACCTGGCGTGTGCGCAGATCCACTGGTCGATGATGGCCACCCCTCCGTCTTTGAGGAGCTCCAGGTCCTCCCAGGACGGCTCGAAGCGCACCAGCTCCGGCAGCAGCCTCTTCAGGCTCTCCAGCTCTGAAGGCCACATCACAGGAGATCACAGTCACTCAGGGCGGAACGTGTGGCTGCTCGCTCCACTAAGCATCAGCTACTCTATTTAACTTTATTTTATGTTTCTATTGATGCTGCTGTAACATAAGAATTTCCCAGTTTGGGATCAATAAAGTAAATCTATCTATCTATCCATCTGTTTATCTATCTATCTATCTATCTATCTATCTATCTATCTATCTATCTGTCTGTCTGTCTATAGACAATTAGTCAACTGTAATCATGATGACTGACTGTTTTAGTCATTTATCAGGTAAAAATGACAAACTTTTGCTGATTCCAGCTTCACTGAGATCACTAAGATGAAAAACCTGACTTGTTTTTCTCCGCTCGTATGATAAAATTAATCCTTGAGGGTTTTTTTTTTGGCTGCTGGCCAGATGAAGGAAACAATTTGAACATCACTCTGGGCTCTGCTGACTTCCCATGAGCATTTGTCATTATTCATTTTTATTTATTTATTATTTATTTTTTTTTACCCTTGATACACTCAGTTATTAATGGATTAATTTAAAAAAATCACTGACATTTAAAATATTCATTAGTTGCAGCTCTAAGGGCCACTAACTATGGCATCCCAGGTGTTGTACAGGGAATTAAGTTAAAAACATGTTATGCTTATTATAATTATTATAATTTTTTTAAATTTTCAATTACCGTACTCTTTATAGGCTTCCTACTGAGTCTGCTAACTCACCGCAATGTGTTCTTGTTATGCACCACCTGGCATTACAATGGAAAATTTTTGTGTCATAATGCCTCACGCTTTCTAAAGGCTTTTCCATCCTGACAAGAATAATATTCTGTTTTTTTACCTCATTAATCCAATATGCCGATATTTTCCCACTCTTTTGGTCGATTGCCAGTATCGATACTGATAATGCAAATATTTTTTCCACTTACTTGCAGAGAACATCAGGGCCATCCCGCAGTGAAATTAACATTTTTTTATGCCGGCAGATGCTGATATAAAACACAATGCCTCTCAAAATGTACACATTCACTGGAGCATCGAGCATTTTGGCATAATTCAAGTGTCATCTTATCAGCCTGTCCTATCAACACCAATTTTCATTTCAGGCCGATACCGACGTCATTTAAAGCCTTTATCAGCCAACACCGACAACAGGCTGATATGTATCATGCAGCCCTAGAAACACAACGCAATATCGGCTACTGGCAATTTCAGCCCGTAAATACTGGAGTTGACAAGGCTGATATGTCTCTGTCATTTTAGGCCATTTTAAACTGTGTTTTACTGTCACATCATTACCTTCCTCATCTGCGTCCGTCGCAACGAAGACCCTGTCCAGTTTGTGCTTCTTCATCAGGCTGCGGATCTTCTTGACGGCCCCTTTGAGGCTGGGGACGTCGTCTCTGTGGCCCCAGATGAAGTCCTTCCTGCGCAGGTGGACCCCCAGGTACGGCCCGCCTTTAGCCGAGCCCAGCTTGGCCTGAGGAAGAAATACAGTGATAACACAACACGACTTCATTATTAAACATCTAACATAAAGGCTGGATCAGTCTGAGGTTGGATAATCAATTGGAATGAGACACTAACAGCTGTTTTCATGAAAAATAATCAGTGTGTCAATCTGTGAAACTGCAAAAACTAGTACAAACACAAGAACAATCCCATGAAATACTTGTGGTCATGACGTTTGTTTGGGGTTTTTTGTCCCCAGAGAAGCAGAAAGGGACGTCGCATAGCTTCTGTCACCTTTCCACAAAATAAAATGTACTCCTTTAATTAATTAGATGCTGCTCAATAAAGTGTTAACATGACTTATGGGAACCGACTGTGATGAAGACTGAAGATGAAGTGATGTAGAGGAGTGGACAGTCTCATGTCTATGATTTGTCTCTGTCTGTCTCTGTCGTCTATGTTTTATTTAAACGGCTGTTTACATAGTCAACAAGACAAAACATGGGAAGCAACTTTTAATATAATCAATTTCTGGAGGTTTAAATTACTGGGGTTAAATTGACCCCTAATGATATTTTTTTTTTTAGTAAACCTGAAGGTAGCAGGAGGGTTAATTGCAGGCAGAGGAAAATGCAAATGCACACATGGACAGACTGAGCACAGCCACTGACCTGCATGCGGGTCCAGTCCTCGTTGTATACTGTGTTGTCACTACTGTCTGTGGAGTTCAGGTACTTTGCTCTGAACTCATCTCCTATGATACGCAGGTGCTTGGCGAAAACCATGCTGCGCCGCGTCTGCATGGAATACAGACACGTGTAAAGATCGACAGAAAAAAAAAAACCTCTTCCTGACACGGTTGAGAGATGCAACAAAGCAAAAAAAAAAAACATTCAAAACCCCATTAGCCATCATTTTCAGTGAAAGCACTGCAGTTACACACACACACACACACACACACACACACACACACGGCGGCCAGAGAGCTGTTGCCTACACAGCAGCACACACCTGCAGCATTCACTCATTACAGCACCTGTCACCATGCGAGGCAGCCGACCACAGAGGCTGATGTGCACAATCAACAGGAGAAAAGAGACCGACTCCAATTTGCACTTCATGTAAAGTCATTTCACGGTGAATAAAGCGTCATTAGCAGACTCCATTAAGTGACAGGGGAGTTATCAAATCGCAAACTTTGACAATTACTTATGTCCCAGGGTCTGATGCTAACTTTTGGCTGACAGTTGACAGCATTGTAGCTGCAGTTTAATGTGTTATAATTGGAGTGATTACGCTCTGGAGCAAGAAATATGCGGCGTGGCTCGCAGTCAGTTATGAGGCAGGATTAGATGATACATTCATGCTAATAATGATCTGGTGGATGATTTATTTTTATTTCATTATTATTATTATTATTCAATCTGTTTTTGACAAGTCTTCCTGAAGTATGTGAGCCAGTCAAGATCTGAGACATCCTCATGCAAGCGTGCCCTGTGGACCTTCATTTGTGTACCTGTTTCTTTTTTTGTTTTTTTTGTTCGTTTTTTTTTGTTTTTTTGAGGTAGGTGATCATCACATCAGAGCTGGCATGATCTTAAGGGTTTGACTTGCAAGCACAAACTATATAGTATATTTATCTTGCATTCATTTCAACTCAGAGTCGGTCATCCAACTTGGAATTACAAGCTGGAAATCTGGATATCATTTCAGAGCTCAAGTCTCTGAGTTTTCAGCTCGAGTGACGTCAGACGGCACACAGAACTGTATGAAAACAGATGATGTTTACAGTAAAAACAGAATCAATGTGAAGAGTGCTTATTTCAAGTAAATACTGCGGCACACACTTTTAGCATTGCCCCTGGAGGAAAATGCAGAGTTGTTTCTTCTTTTGTTGGCATCTGTTTTGCCCAAGCTGACACCGTGAATGTGACGCTGTGCAGGTTGGAAATTCTGACGACACAGGTAAAAAAACGACAAGCTATTTCCAGGGCCAAGCCCCGAAATCGAGCTCTGTGCACAGCTCCACCTGGACCATCACATGAACCTGACGCCTTCATCAGCGTTAGAGCCCACATCAGCCTCACAGCCGGACTTACATCCCAGTAATCCTTCCCGGCATAGTGGTCGTGCAGGACCGTCTCAGCTCTGTCCAGCATCACTGACCTGCAAAACAGTAACACACACACACACACACATGCACATACACAGGGGTTCAATCCCGTTACTGTGGAGAAAAATAAAACACTAAGAAGCAATAAGTCACAATAGCCCCCTAGCTAATCATAATTACAGAGATTTCAGGTGACAGATCAGTTTCTGGCAGCCATACTGGAGTCTGGACTCCGCTGTCTCAGCAGATGTGGCTCATTTCCTTTCTGACGAGGGCTGTCACTTCAACTTCAACAGCTAAGAGTGCATGTGAATTTGCAAACCAGCTAATCTAAAAAATGAACGACTGAACATCTGAATTTGGCATTATGTTTTCAAACTAACTGTACATTTAAAAAAAAACAAAAAAAAATGCCTGTGTGTGTGGGTGTTTCTCTGGCCGGGCTGTGTCCACTGAGTGTGTGTGTACACGTCTCATTGTCTTTTTCAGTTTTCTGCCCGTCACTGCAATAAGATATTATCCTGCCATTTAATCTCTCTCTGTAGAGCCAAATACAATTCAAACAGCTTGAGTCTCTCTCTGCTTGTGTCCCGACGCCCTCTTGTGGACACAAACAGGAAAAATGACAGGCCACTAGATATTTAGCCCTAAAAATGTAAAATAAAAAATTAAATATAACCAAGGCTTTGCAAATATTATCATCTTAGAAAGCTACCAGTGAGTTAAGTTATTAACTTTTCCTTATTTATGCAGGATTGTTATTCTAAGAAATGAAAAAGCAGTCTTATTAAAGTTTGTCAAGGACATGAACATAACACAATAACAAAATTCATGACTTTCAAAAACTTTTTAAAAATTCCCTAACTTTTCCCTGACTTTTCCAAATTCCATAATTTCCCAGAAATTCCCTGACCAGTGGGGAAACCTGTTCATTTGACTAATTCTACCAGCATTTGGCAGCTCCTATGTATGTAAGCTCGTATGTAAGCCCAGCTCATTATGCACAACCCGATCCGGCCGTTTCGTGGACTCACGTCGCTGTGATGTTTCTCCGAAGCAGCGGAGCCAGGATGGAGGCGTGACCCTGGGCTGACATGCACGTGACATTTCGGGCTCTCGTCTCCTCGTAACCCCAGAACCAGCCCCTGCGAAACGGACACAGACAGCCGTGATGAATGGAGAGGTGACAGAGGTGCAGCTAAGGAGTGGGAGGCGCACATCATTAATACAGGATATGTGTGGACTTCATCCATCACTGTCTGAAACGAGTCTGCTGCATTAATCTGGAGTCACTCACGGGGTCGAGCACACCCACACCTCATTTTCTTTGGTCCGAGCCAAAGCAGAAACTTGACTTTGCTGCATTTGTGATTTAGCTCGCTTCGGTTCACAGTACAAGCCAACCGAGGCTTGTAAGCAAAAGGCACATGAGCTGAAATGTGGCTTGTCTAGGTGGACTTTTATTTAATTTACCCACTAGAGCGGAGGGGCCAACCTTTCTGCTTCAAGGGCCAGATTGAGAGTTGAACACCATCCCAACTTTTACATTTATTGTAATCAAGTTTCGACACCAATGCATTTTGTTTCCAAACACATTCAGTTATATCCTGTTAAGTTTTCTTTCTCAAATTTGTTTTTTAACCATTTGATTCATAATTGCTATTTCATAAATGCAAGAGCTCATCATCAGTGTGTAATTCTAAATCTCATGTAAACCTCCCTCTCAGTTTATTTAAGTCTAGTAGTAATTCTGAAGCAGAAATCCTCAGCATGGCACACACACACAGCTCAATTTTAACAAAATGAGCAGAACACTGTGAAAACTAGAAATCATAATTTGTATCTAAGGGCCGGATCAAATTGTCTCGCAGGCTGGATCCGGCCCTTGGACCTGGACTGAGTTTGAATGGATCTGACTGATACAGCGTTGTTAAATTTAGATTTTCCATCCATCCATCCATCCATCCATCCATTTTAACCTGCAGGTAGACAGTGCTACAGTTAACGAGCAGCCTGCAGATACATTTCAACAATATAATTGTCGGGTTTTATTGAGGCCGTGGCTGATGCTGCTCAGGTTGAGGTCGGGTTCGGGCCAAATTCTCTCAGTTACAGTCGGGTTGGGGATCAAAATGTGAGCCATGGTTCAAGCTCTGCTCTACACTTTTCCTTTGCTGTGTTATTCTACCTGTAGTAGCCCTGTTTATCTTTGGAGTACATCAGCTTCTCAATGCAGGGCCGCTCATCGACTTTCTCCTCCCACTTGCCGTCGGTCCAGCCCTCGGCGTAGTTCTGCAGCACCAGGACCTGGTCGATGAACGGGCCTCCGGACTCTGGGCCCAAAGGGGGGAACAGGATGATAAACAGAGTTAAACTGACCTGATCAAAACAGCATTGTGTTGGAGCAGCTGGCGACTACGTGACTGCTCTCTGTGAAATACATGCAGATATCCAATAACTGAAAATCTGGCAATTTCATGCAAAAAAAAAAAAAAAAAAAAAAATCCAGAAAAATACTCCAAATGTATTCCTGGTGGGATGGAGAAACCTCTGAAACAGTATTCAGACCATGGCACACCCAAACACTCTACCACCAGCCAGGAGGAAAACAATTATAATTAATGACAACAGCAACAACACATATTGAATATTCAGATCATATTAGAGCCTAGAGGGCCTTCCCATTAACAATCAGTGTATCAATGATCAGCTGTACAACAGGATTAGTGCTGAATATATTAGCTGATTAATTGATCAGTTGATCAACAGAAAGGCAAGTTATTATAGTTTTGCAATTTGACTATCTTAATCAATTATTCAGTAAAAAGGCCAAACATCTGCAGATTTCCTGGCAAAAACTGACCTCCAGATGTGTGAATGAAAATGGGTTCTCTGGGCAGCCACGGCTCTCCCCTTTGCAGACACGCCCACCTTCTGCTAATCCCATGCAGTTTGGGCCCCAAAGCCTGCAGTCCACATGTGTTCTTGTGGCCTGTTGTAAAATGGTGTGTTTGTGCAGACTGGGGCCTAAACAGTCTTGGAGTTGAACTGAGACTCTTGTGGATTCAATGAGCCACATTTGATTCATGTGTGATGATGTTCGCCCCCATAGTGAGGTCATTTTTTCAAACTGGACGTCACTGTATGAAATGACCTACAGTGACCTCTAGGATAATCACAGCCTCGTGAAACTTTACAGCCACAAATAATTCAAAAAACAAAAAATGCAATAAATCATAATATCAAATCACAATACTTAAGAATCGCAAAAATCTGCACACAAGTATCGTAATAGTATCGAATCGGGAGATAAATATATCGTCCTATCTATCGTCCCTAGCCCTAATGAGCATCATTTGACTTTATAAATGATTAATCAGAAACACAATGCATAGATTAGTCAGCAATGAAAACAGTCAGAGTTGCAGCCCTGAACAGGAAATGCATTTAAACAGCCTCAGGATTAAAAACACTACACAGCTGAGAGTGAATGGCCCAAGTCACTAAACACTGCAAAAGGCTCACCGGCCATGAACTCCTCGTACTCGATCACGGGCACGTTGGCCTGCAGGCTGGTGAGGCTGAAGAACTCTGCCCAGGGGATGCGGACCTGGTGGATGTCAGGGCTCTGCCAGTGGTACAGGCGACCCCAGGGGGGGAGCACCAGCACCCAGTCGTCCCCGTCCTTCCTCAGAGTCTTCACCAGGGACGCCATGCGGATGTAGACGTCCCGCCGCAGGTTGAAACCCTCTGGGGGGTTCACATCATACAGGAGGTACCTGAGACGACGTCACATGTTTGAGTGAAAAGAGGCCAGTAAGAGTTTTTGTGAGTGAACAACGTAAGTAGTGAAGGCTGGCTGTCCATTTAATCATCAAAACACACCACAACCAAAGCATCCAGTAAAAATAACATACTGTATGATGAAATCAAATGGCAAAAATTGCTTAGTATCAGGATCATTTTTATTACGGACAATACTTTCCAGCTTTCAGTGTTTATTCCTACTGAACTAATTCATAAACTGTTTGTGAGCAATCTGGTAACATAATCTAACAAAAATAAGTATATTAAAAGTATTGCGCCACTACAGCAAAGAAATAAACCACCACTGCAAGAGGAAATGTGAAATTAAAATGACCTGTAGTTGTGGCTTACTATTACATAAAGCTAAAACAGTGTTTAGAGGTAATGGTTTGTATTCTCATTGAAAACATTTTTAGCCTTAAAATTTCAACTTCAACCATAAGCTGGGCTCAAACAGCAGCAAATATTGTGCAAACGTAACTAGGATTGTTGCTCAAAGGCACTACAGCTGCACAAAAACCAGAGGAAACACTGATACTAAACATAACAGGTATCCTAAGGCTAACTAAGTTATTAACTAAGATATTTACCGTTAAATAAAAATTAGACATAATTATCTTGTTGGCCTGTTGGTCCCACAATCTCCTCCCACCTCAAAGTGCACCGTGTGTGATGCAGGGATTTGAACATAAACTAATAATTAGGTTTACATTTTATTGATGTAGTGAGCTTGTTGTTGCGTGCCGTTATATGCCGAATTATCCAGAAGATAGTGCCGTTTTATATTCTCAACTCATGTTACGTAGATAAGTGCGTTTAGCGACAAGTGATGGTAAAATGCTATTTTTTTGTATGGAGATCTGCGCTCACACAGCTGGTAACGCCGTTAGCCGCTAGCTAACCGTCTCACCGGAGGTCCCGGGCCGCAGCGACGGGGGCCGAGGCCGTGTGACTCGCGCTGAACGCGTCGTCGGTGCGCGCCGAACCAGCAGCGGCGAAAACCACCAACACAGAGAGACAGAGTCTGATGAAAGGTTTGGTTAAAACACTCCATATCACGGCTAAATTCACCGGTCCGTGCGCCATGTTTCCTCCTGGAGCCACGCACTTCCGGGAGGAGAAAAAGCGTCGGTAGTTGCCTAGCAACCGCGCATCGTTACTGAACGGAATTCGATTTCCATGGTTACAGGCTTTTCACTTTCCCCCTCTTTCCTACATTTATTATTATGTGCCTGCCACACAACCTACCGACAGCACAGGGCTGCAGGTGCACCTCATGGCAAGCCTTTCTTCAGAAACTTTAAATGTGTTCATTATTATTCATTAGTATTAGTATTAGTATTCATTATTAAATTCATCATTATTGTTGTTGCTGTTGTTGTGGTTATCATTATCATTATCATTATCATCATTCTTCTTCTTCTTCTTCTTCTTATCATTATTATTATTATGGATGTTTTTTAAACACGGGCATACCGACCCCAATAATGCAGAATAAAATATAAAAATAATAAGTTAGTTAGTTAGTTAGATACTTTATTCATCCCGAAGGAAATTCAGTTTCCAGCAGTATCCACAGAGTACAAGATTAAGTAAATCAAAAATAAAGAATAAGTAAATCAAAAATAAAGAATAAAGATGACCCTCGAGATCTAAAGATCTAAGTACCAATGTGCAAAAAAACAATGTGCAAAAAAACAATAAATAATAATAATAAAAAGAATAATAAAAATAATTAACCAAGAAAACTTTATTTATTTATTTTTATTCAAAAATGCTAAATGTGTTTAAAAAAAAAAATAAATAAAACCTCCAGCAACACAAAAAACCTTCAGGTAATTGATGTCTCAAAACTTAAAAGTGGTACGATACAAAAAAAGAGTGACACAATTCTCCAATTAGACATTACACTTTGAAGTTGTAATTGAAGGTCTTTGCCCCCTCTTTCATTCAGGTTTTATTCTCATCTTCAACAAAACGAAGTGAATGTAATCTTCATTTGAAAGTTGCTGTTTAATCAATATTAATCCAGTCTATTGTGGAAAGCACTGACATACAAAAATGCTTCTTCCAAATGCAGATTGTATCTTTAAACAGATTACAAAATAAACAAGACTAATTAAAAATATCTCAGTGCATTTCATTAAAACACTGCCCATGCACTAGGAAGTAGGATCCCTTTATTTTAACACCTTGAAATATTAATTGAAGTTTTGGCTTTTGTGCATGGATTAAGAAACTTTGAACTAATAATGCGACTAAAAACTGTGTCCTTGTAAAGCCACAGAGAAGAAGAGGTCAGAGCTCCATCCGGCTTCATCACAGGCATCAGACGTTCAGCATCTGATTATTCGTTTGTAAAAGAAAACAAAGAGAAAAATGTTTTGTTCTTTATGTCTCAGTCCGGAGTTAAGACAGAGAAATGTCACTGTGTAAGTCAAAAATCACTCTCCAAGCTCAGTGTTGTACTAAAATCTCAAGTTAAACTGAACAAATGTGAAAACCAAAACTGTACCTAAGGCTTCAAAACAGAGTGGATAGAAAACAACAATCTCCATGTGAGCCTGATTTTGCAATGCAATATTAAAAGCACACACTGTTTATTATTTTAACATAAAACCACCACAGAACCAGTGAGTTGATTCACTTACGACAGAAAATCCAGTACAAAGAGAGGGAGATCTGCTATATGAAAGCTGGCACAAAATACTAACTTTAAATGAGAGGGAGAGAGAAAAGTTGCTACTAGAGTTTTTTAATCCAACAAACTGTAAATTGAACACATTTGACAGTGCAGTTTAAAATCAGAGAATTTGGAAAATGGTGACATCGCATCACAGGCCAACATGCATAATTGATGCATAAGACCCAGACTGCACAATTACAATGGCATCTTTTCTTTTTTTTTCTTTTACAAGGCAGAATCCTCACTCCAGAATGAGATAGATGTTCGCTTGTTAGAGAGATTCAAAATCACTGCTGTCAGAGAAAAGGGGTTTGAAGCGAAGCCCCTAAAATTTACAGGAAAGACAGAGACATCTTGATAATACGCGTCAAAATCTGCCCTCCAGCCTGGGTGTCGTTGTCAAATCCTGTTAGGCTGAACACATACGGCGATCATTCAGGATTCAGAGGCTGCAGAACAGAGTGTAGTGTGATTCCAGCTTCACCAAAATGCCCACCATTAACCCATGCATCATCCAAGATAGGAGACAGATTATGAATTGTAGCTCTGCGAGTGCGTGAGGGACCGGAGAGCTCTCCTGACATCTGTGACTGAGAACACGCTTGGAGGAGCGCGGCTGTCCGTCACTGGACGCCGTCCTGGTCGTATGTCACCCCCAGCTGCCTCCGGGCCTCGTCCATAACCTCCGCCAGCAGGCTGGAGTCACTCCACGGCATCCCTGGACTCTCCTTCAGTCCTGCAGGGGGAGGAAGACATCACAACTAACTGCAGCTATCACCAAGAAATACCGAATCCAGGAAGCACACCTGTGAAGGTTTTCACATGAAAATAACTCATGCATGTGTCAGTAATTTATTTTCCAGCTCTGCTCTTGCATCCAAAGAGCTGCAGGCTGTTTTGGGAGTTACTTCTTCCTTCAAAGTGCAGGCTTGAAAGTGAGATGTCCCCGTTTGTGAATGTGTGATGCAACACACCGATTAACCTTGCCACGCTTACACGGCGATCAGTGGCAGCGGCTTGATGGCTGATCACTGGAGCCGGCGCTTTGATTAATTATAGAAACCATTTGTCTCAGTTTAGAGCCATGAGAGCGCTTGGCTTGCTGGTGAGCGAGCAGAAGGAAAGGCGTCTAGCTGAACTCTCCGCTGCTTTGGTTTGATTTGATTTGATTATTTACACAAACAAGAAACTTTATAGAAGATACAAAATAAAGTTAGCAGGGAAATGTGAGGGAGAATTGCCTAAAAACTCTGAGCTGGCTTGAAAAGTTGCTTTCTTCAGACAGCATATCACTGGAAAGAAGTATACACAATTTGGATGAGGCATAACAATAAATAAAAAAAGTAAAAGAAGCATGACCTAGTATAGTACTTTGACAGAAATGCACCGCATAAATACCATCTATTACATAAGTATAATGAATTAAGTCATAGTCATAAGGCACACACATCAACAACACACACATAATACATGCAGGTATACCCATCCTATCATTAACAAAGAGTATACACTCATGTGATATGGCTTATAGTTTTCATAAGACAAGACAGAGAAATAAGAGAAAATAAGCACAAGCAATAAAATAGAAAAAAAAGGGAAAAACATGAAAATTGAAAAAAAAAAAGAAATTAGAAATACTAGGTGGCACGCTTAGCTGCTAGGTAATGGTTAACTCACTTGCCAGGCAATTCATTATTAGAAAAAATGACATATGATTTCTTCCCTTCACATGAACTAAAAAACAAATGCAAGATGACTGGTTGGTTCTAGTAAAGTTAAACACTCCATAATCTGACCATGTGTCTTTATCTTCACACAATTTGAAGTCACACTAAAAATAGTGTAATTTTAACTTTCATGATGTAAAAACAAGAATATCCGGGAGTGTAAATCCATGAAAACACGGCATAATCCTTCATCCATTTCTAATAAAACTTTCACTTTTTTTTTTTTTTTTGCAGTGAACGATATCTGCAGCATTTAGAAATGATGTACTGTAGGTGCGACACATATTTTTGTTTTTGTGTCTGACGGCCTGGTGTACCTTGGAGCAGACAGCGGCGCACCTCCTCGGCTTCGTATCGCAGGCCCGTGCTGTTGGTGAAGTTGAGCGGCATGCCAGGCTCCGGGAGCGGGAACTGCCTCTCCTTCCCGTTCACCTCCAAGGTGGTGGGGCACCACATGTGGTGGGGTACCTCATTTGGAAATACATCACTGTCACACCTCACTGCGCTCACCATGGAGTGCATATGGAAGGCTTACGGGCTTTGACAGTTTGTTGGATAACACAAATTAACTTTTCCATAATTTCTGTTAATGACATATTCAATCAAAAAGCCACCTCATGAACTCAAAACTGTGAATCATAAAGGCAATTTTTTCAATTAATCATGCATGTTCGGGCTGTAAACTTCTCGAACCGAGTCCGCGCCTCAACTCATTACAGAGTTGTTTAATTACAAAACTTTATGATTAACTTGTGCTGCACTTCAGCTGTTAATTCTGTTTCTTTGCTCGTCTTCCTGAAGTGAATAGCACCTGTCTCAGGGGTGGCAGGAAGTGAGGCAAAACAAAAAAACAATTTTAACACATACACAGAATTCTACTCATTACAACTGGTAAATAATACCTCAGTGTTTTGGGCAAAATACCCATTTTCCAACTTCCCCAGACTGAGACAAGATCTTCACCTCTGTACGTCCAGTGGTTTGGTTCCAATGGGTAGCATTTCATGTTAGCTTAGCATAAAGACTTGAAGTGTATGGGAGTCATTAGCCTAGCTCTATTGAAGAGAAATATAAACCTTACAGCAACACTGATGCTGTCATATTTACACAGTGGATCATGTGGATTTGAAATACACATCTGGGAATTTTAAAGAACAAATGAGAGTGATTTTAGGAGAAGTTAATTTGTGGTGGATCTTCCCCTACCTTCAGCGGTGTGTGGATCACTGCGATAGGCAGAAGGACAAATGAGTTCAGACGTTATAGTTCTCACCATCTAACTTCTCCTAAAACAACTCCAAGACGTGTGCATTGTGTAATAATATATGGTGTAAATAAGACAGATTCACAGTTGCTGTAAGGTTTTTTTTTTTTCACTTTGATGGAGCTAGGCTAACGACTCCCATAGATCTCAAGTCTTTATGCTAAGCTAACACGAAATACTACTCATTGGAATCTTGTCTCAGTCTGGGGAAGTCAAAAAAATGTGTATTTTGCCCCAAATGTTGTAGTATTCCTTTAAGTATCCTAACATCCTGTAGGCCTACTGAAACTGCTGCAGGACTTCTATTGATGATGTACAGTACAGGCCAAAAGTTTGGACACACCTTCTCATTCAATGCGTTTTCTTTATTTTCATGACTATTTACATTGTAGATTCTAACTGAAGGAATCAAAACTATGAATGAACACATGTGGAGTTATGTACTGAACAAAAAAAGGTGAAATAACTGAAAACATGTTTTATATTCTAGTTTCTTCAAAATAGCCACCCTTTGCTCTGATTACTGCTTTGCACACTCTTGGCATTCTCTCGATGAGCTTCAAGAGGTAGTCACCTGAAATGGTTTTCCAACAGTCTTGAAGGAGTTCCCAGAGGTGTTTAGCACTTGTTGGCCCCTTTGCCTTCACTCTGCGGTCCAGCTCACCCTAAACCATCTCGATTGGGTTCAGGTCCGGTGACTGTGGAGGCCAGGTAATCTGCCGCAGCACTCCATCACTCTCCTTCTTGGTCAAATAGCCCTTACACAGCCTGGAGGTGTGTTTGGGGTCATTGTCCTGTTGAAAAATAAATGATGGTCCAACTAAACGCAAACCGGATGGGATGGCATGTCGCTGCAGGATGCTGTGGTAGCCATGCTGGTTCAGTGTGCCTTCAATTTTGAATAAATCCCCAACAGTGTCACCAGCAAAACACCCCCACATCATCACACCTCCTCCTCCATGCTTCACAGTGGGAACCAGGCATGTGGAATCCATCCGTTCACCTTTTCTGCGTCTCACAAAGACACGGCGGTTGGAACCAAAGATCTCAGATTTGGACTCATCAGACCAAAGCACAGATTTCCACTGGTCTAATGTCCATTCCTTGTGTTTCTTGGCCCAAACAAATCTCTTCTGCTTGTTGCCTCTCCTTAGCAGTGGTTTCCTAGCAGCTATTTGACCATGAAGGCCTGATTGGCGCAGTCTCCTCTTAACAGTTGTTCTAGAGATGGGTCTGCTGCTAGAACTCTGTGTGGCATTTATCTGGTCTCTGATCTGAGCTGCTGTTAACTTGCAATTTCTGAGGCTGGTGACTCGGATGAACTTGTCCTCAGAAGCAGAGGTGACTCTTGGTCTTCCTTTCCTGGGTCGGTCCTCATGTGTGCCAGTTTCGTTGTAGCGCTTGATGGTTTTTGCGACTCCACTTGGGGACACATTTAAAGTTTTTGCAGTTTTCCGGACTGACTGACCTTCATTTCTTAAAGTAATGATGGCCACTCGTTTTTCTTTAGTTAGCTGATTGGTTCTTGCCATAATATGAATTTTAACAGTTGTCCAATAGGGCTGTCGGCTGTGTAGTAACCTGACTTCTGCACAACACAACTGATGGTCCCAACCCCATTGATAAAGCAAGAAATTCCACTACTTAACCCTGATAAGGCACACCTGTGAAGTGAAAACCATTTCAGGTTACTACCTCTTGAAGCTTATCGAGAGAATGCCAAGAGTGTGCAAAGCAGTAATCAGAGCAAAGGGTGGCTATTTTGAAGAAACTAGAATATAAAACATGTTTTCACTTATTTCACCTTTTTTGTTAAGTACATAACTCCACATGTGTTCATTCATAGTTTTGATTCCTTCAGTTAGAATCTACAATGTAAATTGTCATGAAAATAAAGAAAACGCATTGAATGAGAAGGTGTGTCCAAACTTTTGGCCTGTACTGTATGTCATGTTGTTATAAGGCAAGATTAAATATTTTAACCTATGATCCAATGCATAGTGACTGATAGTGACTGCTGTCATGATTAAATGATTGATTAAATGATGACAGTCACGTGAAACAGATTTCATGTTTGACTCCAGGCTGAGTCTGTTCCATTTACTAATTTTAATCAAATTAGCAAACAACGACGCTGGTGACAAAACATCATTACAACATGGAAATCACAAGGCAACATATTGCATAAAAATAAACACACTTTAGTCACCAAGAGTACACTGTAATCTAGTAGAGTAACTATAAATGTAGGTTAATGTGGCTGAAATGCTACTAATGAGTCTAGCTATGGACGCAAATAGGATGTGGATTATTTGTTGTCGCTAATAAAATAATTTCAAAATTGATGGTTTGTGTTTAATTATTGCTTTCTTTAATAAGTTGCCATGTAATGGGTAACTTGTTAAAATTATTCGGGTTTAATTTGCGATGACATTATTCTTTTCATAAGCGTGTGTGTTATGGACACCGCAGCTGGTTGGTCAATGGACGTAATGCTGTATGGAGAATTTTCTTGCGGTGTGTTGTGTGTGTTACCTTGATGGTGCCCTTGGTCCCAGAGATAACAGCATCACAGGTCAGCATCATGGTCATGGAGCAGGTGCACACGGCCATTCTGTTCCCAGAAAACTTCAGGACCAGAACCGCGGTCCCATCGACCCCTGGACACAAGGCACTGAAATCATTTTCAGTTTTCATTTAGCTAGTACCAATTGTTTACACTAATGAGATATTATATTAAAGTGCATGTCTAAGCTGAAGCCACTGTATTTCCATAACACAATGTATCAGTGTTGGCATTTTCTCAACTATGGTGTTAAGTTACATAGGTTACACACTACCAATTACTATATTTTTATTTTTGTGGCACCAGTCATTATGTACCATACTTGAAATTGTTCAGAAATGCTCCCAGTAGTCACTTTCACCAATACTGTTACTGCTGCAACTCTTGGATTCCCAGTTTCTATCGCAGTCTGGCTCAATATTCTTCTGTTTGCTGCAACCTGACTTCACCTTGACCTTCAATCAACCCCACATAACAAGGAATCGATACATTGTGGATATTATGGAAGCGTGTTGAATGAAGTCTATCCTCAAACAGTATTTAAACAATCTATTTTAGATACCATGTAGAAAATAGCCTGTCAACGTGCATCACTGTGACCATCACCTGTGTCGAGGCAATGTCCCGTGGCTTGGATGGACTCAGGCCTCTCGCCGTTGTAGACCATAAAGACAAACTGCAGACAGTAGATGCCCAAGTCCAGCAAGGCTCCCCCGCCCAGGTTCTTCTCCGCCAGTCGGGGGACATGGGTGAGCGGCGCTCCCAGGTCGGCCCTCACCATCTGAACTTCACCGACGTCCCCCTGGGCCAGGAGCCGTCTCACTTCCAGGGACACGGGGAAGAAACGTGTCCAGATCGCCTGCGGGGAAAGACGTTACGGATGGAACTGAGGAGAACAGTTCAGACAGAGAAACCAAAAGGCACATGTTCGGCTCAAGATAAAACAAAATAAAGCAAGACGGAAGAGCAAAACTAAGGCAGGGTCACAGAACTTGTTTGGGCCTGTATGGATAGCAGTTTTAATAATGAAAAGACATCACAGTCTGTTACCACAATACCAAGAGGCGCATGAATTTAGAATATATGGTAGGTATTAGTATATGAAAGATTTAGCCCATTTTAGTCCACATGTCCACAAAATCGCAGCCATTTAGCCCAAATATAATGAAATTTTATATACTTTTCAACATTCTTTTTTATCAGTTTTGAGTTTGGACAGGAATTACAGTACTGCCTTTTGACCAATATGTACTTGACTTCCATGAGTTGAACAGGAGACATATTTCAAAATGCGTCTCAAAGAAATAAACTGTATAACTTTGGTTAACATATCTGCAGAGTTTCAGGAAGACTGAACAAACTGCCAGAGAGTTCTGCTTAACTGTGAACTTGGCACAACTTTTTGTAATTTCATTTTTTAAAAACAGCCAAATGATGCACGAGATTCGGTTGATTGATTATGAGTTTGTGTACTTGAAGCCCCTGAAGCCGTCAACTGATTTTGTTTTTAACCAATTAGGACAACAACTGAAATTGCCTGTTGAGGAAAAAAAGGGTTTTGCATAAAATACAAATCCAAAATTATGATAAATCAAGATGGTGAATATTCCCTGTCCCAGTGGGAAAGTTGCAGATGTGTGTGCAAACACCCCAAAGCACCCAAAGTGTTTATTTTCCACCAACACATTGGCCCTCACTCCATTTAAAAATGATCCAGACGCTTCCAACTAAATATACTCGTTGGAAATGGCTCAACTTCTCACTTCTCACTTCAGCTTACCTCCATGAGGAAGACGTTGTTGTCCCGGGCCGCCGTGATGAGCGCCCTCACCTCCCTTGCATTCATGGCCAGCGGCTTCTCAACCAACACGCTCTTCCTGGATCTCATGAAGAGCGTGCCGCTGCTCAGGTGGTGTGGATGGATGGTGCCGACGTACACCACATCTACAGAGGGACAGGAAGTGCGATTATTCAGATGTGTCATGATGGAATACTTCACCGCAATACTTATCCAAGTTGCATGGAAAGGTAAACTCATAAAAAATGACCTGCCAGGAACCATTTTTTACCATCAGCCAAAATCATTATCATGCATTTTTCATGGAAATACATCACCTTCATTGTTTTCGGTGCTACTTTGTGTATCTAATTAGACACTGTGTGATATTTTAGGTTATTTTTTTTAACGTGCTCACTCGCTGACACAATGGATCAAGTTTGTGATTCATCATGGAGTGCAGCAGGATGCTACCATCTCAAAAATGCACTGGCCTCGGTGGAAGGTGAATTGATTGATTTATCCACCAAAAACAAATTTCTACTAGAGTTTGGGTTCTGGTGGAGGGTCATTTAAGATACCGTCTGATAATTTATTACACAGACAAGGGACTGCTGCAAGATACGACACTGAGCCGCCACGTCTAAATAAGTAAACTATCACTACTGCTGCATCCATCACATCCAAATTAGTGTATCAGAAAACAGACAGTTGCAAAAAAAATGCCACATTCTCCTATTCGGCAAACCAGTAACTGCTGGTCAGCATGGAGGGCAGCAGTCCTCTGATCTGTAAATCAAACAGCCCTCCGTCACACAGCCTACAGATTTAACACTGCGACCACAAAGTGCAACGCACCCGGCAGCAAAAAAAGCAGAAAAAACAAAATCAAGCTTGCTCTCACATCTTGTCCCGGCTCAGGACCCCCATGACAATAACTGACAAATAAACAGCCATCAAAAGAACATTACTCACAGCCACAGGCCTGTGGGCGCACCAGACTCCTACACACTATAACCTTATTACCTGCAACAGAGCTGCTCACAGACACACTGCGCATACTATTATACTATTATACTCTAAAACTGCAACTTGCTTATATCACTGGACCATAACTGAACTGATCTTTTTGTTTTGAGAAAGTGTATTAGGCAATATGTGAGCAAAAGTTTTCCTTATGAAATACATAGCCAAATCAGACAGACGGATCTCTGGATAAACTGTAAAATTTAGTCTGTTGCTGCAGGAGCCAAACAATTTCACATTTTCCTGCTGCTCATGCATGATTTTACTGCACAATGCACTGCTACATATGTGTTGATGCAGTTTTGTTGTGACCTTGTATGCATGACTTATTGTCGCACCTTCCAACACTGGGCAACAACAGAGCCCCTCTGGTGTAATGTGTGGCTAAAAAACACTTTGGCTTAGGAACAAAGGTCCAAACACCTCCCAGCTAGCTTCATTTGGTGAAAAAGTGAATTATCTAAGAGTCAGATTGTGGCAGACATATGTGCAGATGAGGAATTGTGCCACAAAAATCATTTAAATCAAACTGTATCAGAAAAATTGGAAATGTTGGTACAAGTTTTGGCATACTGGACCCTCTTGCACCAGGATACCCTGCTACCCCAATCAAGTGCATTTAATCAATCTAACATTTACACCAAATGTTAACCGCTGCAGAGTGGACTTGTGCAAGAACCAACCAATATCTGCGTCTTTGGCCAGCTCCTCATAACTTCCATAGGCTCGAGGGATGTTGTGCTTTTTAGCAAATTCCTGAGCGTGCTCCAGGTTCCTGGCCGCAACAGCCACAATCTGAGGATGAAAGTGGTAAAATAACAGGATCAGTGGTTCAGCTTTGATGTGCAGTGATCTTTACACGGTGGTGATATCCAAAAGATAAACAGCATGGGGTCTTGCCGGTGTTTTCAAGGTGAGAATGATCTTATCATGAACGCTGGGTGCAAACAAAGTGGACAATATAGGGTAAAAGTTACACCGCAATGTTAAAATGGTGTGTGCACAAGTTTAGTAAACACTGTTTAAGCTGCACGTATTAAAAAATGCAGCGTTTGTAACTGTAACATCCACCCATATGGACATGGCAAACAGCTATATGATGGCACGAATCATCCATAATTGAATGACTGAAAAAAATAAGTATTAATAAATGCAAAATAATCTAATGAGTAAAATATGCAGATAAAGCTGTCAGTAAGTAAATGAAAAATGTGAACATGATTAAATGATGAATAAAACAAGCAAGTGAAGACAAACAGATTTCCTTATTTATTTTCCTGCTAATTTATTTGCATACTTTTTTTGGTGTTTCCTGTCCTCGCCGTGAATTGAGATATATCAAACCAATCACCTCCAGCAGTTCAGGGGGAATAATCAAAGTGGGCTATAAAGTTTAGGGCAGAAAATATTTAGGTCTCAATGATTGATGCAGCTTATAAAATATTTCAAGCCCCGTGGCTTTATTCTCACAAAACGTATTGCTTATTGTATCTGAAATAAAATCCCCAACAGTGGAAAATGTGGACTGAATGTTTAATGGGTTTGTGCATAAACTCTCCTGCATTCCCAAGGCCTAAGTGGCCGGCTGCTGTGTGGATAACAGCCAGGAGCAGACTGGTGTTATTGATCTCCACACTGAAACATCTTTGTCTTGTGCAGTGGCAGCCAAAGCTCTCAGTCCTCCGTTCATCACAGTGTTCATCATCACAGCAGTGGGTCTGGCCCGTCCGCCTGCCAGTGGCCAATTTATAGCCTAATTGTGAATTTATGTTGACAGTGAAGTTCTACTTGTTTTGATGTCAGCCAAGAAGGCCCAAGGCAAATCCAGCGTATCACTATGCACCATGTCAGTCAGCCCATGGTATGTTCAAAACCACCTACATACTTGACATTCAACAGCCTCATTATCATCGCACAGGGGAATCACGGAAATAAAACTGAAACACAGTACACACTGAAACGCAAGGCTTCCATTCACAATTCATACAATTCATTTACCGCGTTCATAATTACTTTTTGCCACATATCAGACATGGCTGTGTATTTTGAAAATCAGGCATTATTCGATTTATTTATTTATTCATTTGTTTCTAACAATGTCTGAATACCTCTTCAACAATTTCACCTACAACAGCTGGAATGAAACCCTTCATTCGCCCCTTGGCTGCGACACCGCCAAACCTCCATTGAAATTCTGGTAGTTTAATGCTATATTGGTTGTCTGCAGACGATACACACATCGTAAAAGAAGCATACGAGTTTTCTTGAATCGTGAAGGCCTGCTGCTACATGCGGCATACGAGTCATTCACCAACACCGAGGTAAAAGTTAAAAATAAGACTATTAATTTCACTAATTTGCTCTCGTCCAATCGACGCACGGCCGTCATGTTACGGTGTATGTGATCCTGAGAGTCATACAGTTTTATTAACACAGTTCTGCACGGTGCTGAGAATATAACCCATTTAAGCGTCACCTCCATTCACTGCTATGCAACATGGAAGTTACTTTGTCAAAGCTGCTGCAGTCCAGTGGACACTTTGAACAGCGCTGTGATGTAACGAGTTACCGGCGTGGCTGACGTTACCTCGTGGTCCTGTGGAGCCAAGGTGCGCAGGGCCACCGTGAAGTCATGACTGATTTTGCCCGCACTGCAGATCCCCCAGCGTGTGGCCATTATAACTTATTGTGCGCTGAAAACACAAAGTTCAGTTTTTTTGTGAATGAAGTCCGTGCGGAGCTCCGGCGCTTGTAGATGAAGCCCCGCCCACCGCCGGCGCGTGATAATCGTTACACAATGGTGCAAGAGGCAAACCTTAAATTATGAAGTGGTTTCTTTTGAGCATAGCAGGACACATCACCATTCATAAAACTGATTTAAATGTTTCACATAATGGCCTGCTATGGAAATACATAATTTTTTATATAAATATTTTTATCTTCAAGCTTTTAAAAAACAAACATCTCTCCTTTTCTTTCTCTCTCTCTTCATCTCTCTTTCACACAGTGGAATAATATGTCTAATTGAATTTCACTGTATTCATAGCATCTTTTTAAACAAATGTCTCTAAATACTGTTCTAATCATTAAAAAAAAATATTGCTGTTGTGGATCACAGACACACAGTTTGTTTTTCACCCACCATAGTAATTTAGGTCAACTATATCTTGAATTTTTAGCATCCAGCCCAGATGTAGAGCAAGTTCCCTGACTAACATTCTTACACAGATATATATTTTTTGTCATTTCTGAATGTGAATTCTGAATTTCATGCTATGTGGGAAGGCCTGGCATTTTGCTGTTCTGTGTAGAGCTGGGCGATAACTGCATTTTAAGTCGTCGGCGTGTGTGTGTGTGTGTGTGTGTGTGTGTGTGCCTGCCTCAGGAGATTATAAATGCAGTCATGCTGCTGACCTTGCCATCTCTGCCACCCACAACCTGATGTGCAGATGGCACAAACCTCCTGAAGGAGTCCGTGCAGCTGACTGAGATGACTGTTTTCATTTTGTTTTGTTGCACATTTGAATCTTTTTCGTCTATCTTTTTCCCCCCAGATAAAGAGTAAGATGACAAGTCACAACAGGAACACTAAGATATAAGAGGAGAAAACAGTGATAAAAAATAAAGTGGTAATGAGATGTACAGTCACACTGAGTGGGTACCAGTGTGTGTGTCTCTCTGTGTGTGTGTGTGGTGTTTCAAGAGTCAGTCATCAGGGGGTTTTCATCTGAAGTGCGGCGTGATGGTCTTCCAGTCCCTCGTTGTGCTTTTTTGATGATTGCCTGTATGAATTGTGAATGGCTGGACGGATGCAGTTCTGCATGAAGTGATTGTACTCGTGTTGTTGATGTTGATTTGGGATGATGGGTGTGTGTGTGCACCGTCTTTATCGCTTCATCTTGGATTAGCTGGAGTCTCTTCATGTGATGTCGTGATGCTGTTATCCAGGGCACGGAGGGAGCTTTGTTCTGCTTTTAAATCTGTGACCTACTCTGCTCTGATCACTGGAAAAATCACCATCTTAACAAGTCATTTTCTCTCATATTCAGCATCAAAATCTTATTTTAATGCAAGGTTTAGAAAAACGTGTCTGTGGGATGAGATAATCCCACTTGTTTCCAAAGCTAACCAACTTGTTTCCCAAATTTTCTTAAATCAAGTGTCTTGTTTCCACAAATGTGAGCTTAGAGGAAACATCTTGAAACAATCAAACATGCATTGGAAACAACTGCAGGACAAGACAAATTTTTGAGACTAAACATGTGACTGAAAGACGTTTAAAGCTGCAGTTTTTGCAGGTTATTTTCTTCCAGACAGTGTTTTGAGATGTGCTAGATGTTCATTAGCTGGTTAACAAAGGAAATCAATGTGTTTTGTCCATTTTCTATTTGGCTGTAGAGTGATTTCTCTAACACCCGTGATCGGATTTTGGCAAAACTTTGAGGAATAATGTGCGTTATAGCCTGAGGAGGCACGCCAATATTTTTTAAACTTTGGATTTCGCCAGAACTTTCAGGAATGATGCATCTCACATTTTCTCAGTGTTACTGATCAGGTCAGGTCAGGGGTGCTGCACCCTGTGTTTGCTCATCCATGTGCTACATGCAGAATCCCGTACACCATCAATTCAATTTTTGCCACAACTTAGCGAGCAGAGCAAAAGCTGCGTCGGCTGCGGCTGCCCTGGCTGACTCGGAGCTGTCCTCTGAATCAGATCCAACACATTTCCATCACATTTATGCCATCTCCACTGGCAGCTCTGTAGGTCAAGTGGCCGATCTACATTTTAGCAGTGCAATAAAATGATTATGCTCTCATTAAATCTGAATGAATTAGAGGCCTGTAGCTGCGAGTGTGTGAAGGAGAGGATAGAAAATAAGGAGAGAGGGAATATTTGTTGGGCATTATGAGCAGTAAAGCCCATAATCACTTGTAGCTGATAGTTATCCAAATCCGTCCCTTATGGGGGGTGAAAGAGACAGACTTTGGATAAGACGACTATTTGACACGATAACTCGATATCCAGAGTTGCCAGAGCATTTGGAAAAACAGCTTTGATTGTTGATTTATAAAATAGAAAACAGCAAAATCATTTCTTCGTGACAGTGATGACAAATGATTATTGTTCTCAATGGCAGAAGGACATTTGTGGCATAACCGGAGATGAGTGTATTAGGAGAGAACTGCAAGAACACATGAACTTGAATTTGACTTTAAAATCTCCCATTCACTGTCATCAGTTCATGGCTTTTCGGAAGTTAACAGAAAAATATGCAAATAGTCCAGGTGGTACGTGTCAAATGTAAGGTGATATGTTCACTCTTTCATTAAAGCAGGAAACGTGATGCACTTTTACATTTTGGGGACTTGCGCATTACATTACATAACCAAATTATGTATTTTGCATCATATCCCCTTAACCAAATGTTGTAACACGGAATAGATGATGTCTATTGTTGTGTTTTGAAGGATTACATTGATACCACATACAACATCATCAGCTATTCAGGTGAATAGCTGATGGGGTATTCAGTGACATGAGAGGGAAACCACATTATGTGAGACAAACAAAATGGCTCAAAGCAATTGGAGACCATTGTGGACCATTTGAAGTCATTTTTTTGTGTTTGCCACACTGTTTCTAAGCTAAATTATTCAGGTCATATTGAATATTGTTCTGCTCTTTACAGTCACTGTATTGTCAGGCTTAATGAACAGGAGGATTAAGCTTGTAAAACTCAACATGCATGCAACAGACATGAGATTATGTTATGTAAGTCTAGTCACGGCTGCCACGAGGCATTTTTTTTTACGACGGCTCCATCTCTGAAAATGTTCAGGGCCCCAAACCTTACAAGCGTACCAAGTTTCATGCTGTTATGTAAAGGTGTGCATCATTTTCATGTATCACCTGGGCTAAAATATACTGTTTAAATGTTTTAAAAGCCTATGCAGTGGGGTTTTATGAGTCACATTTATATGAAGGTAGGAAAAAACAGACTCGGAGCCGGTGTGGACAGCAGCTGCTGATTAAACTGTGAGTCAACAGACGAGGACGAGCTGCTCCTGGTGCAGACTGAGCTTTACTGGACTCTGCCAAATGGGCTTGTAGGAGGAAGAAGACATATACTGCCTTATAATGTCCACTAGATGTCACCAAAGACTTCTCAATGTCGGCCACAGCATTATCACCCCCCCCCCCCCCCCCCCCCCCCCCCCCCCCCCAAACACACACACTCACACCCACCCACACACACTCCTCCAATTCCCCTTCCCTCTTTTGGTGAGGCAACTACCTTGCCCTTTCAAAATGACACTATAACAACTGTGTGTGTGCACTGTCGGATCACTGTGGCCCCACACAAAGAAACACCGTCGTCTGCTTTGTTTTCCAGCAAATATGAAATTAATCAAGTCAACAAAGCAATCCTCACCGCTTCTATGTGACTTTCATCCTAAGAAGCCCAGTGAGGATACTTGTTTGTGGTGCAGAATTATACAAGTGAGAGAAATTCAACTGTTCTTATTCTTGTTCTTCTCCCCTGGGGCCCCCGTCCAAGGACCCCTGGTTGTCCCCAGACCCTACTTCAGGAACCACCGTTCCCCCGTGGACGCAGTGCTGGTTTTGGTGCAGATCTGCGTCAGTGATTCTGAATACCACAGGCTTTGCAGGAGCTGGGATTGTGCTTTGTAGAGATCCTTGACACTCCCACTGAGGGCTCAAGCTCCACAGGGAGGCCGGGACTCCTCCTTCCTTTCCCAGCCTGTCGAGCGGTGGGAACTGGGTACGGGGCAGCCCAAAATGGTGCGCTATTTTTACCACTCTGTGCACAATCTGTCGAGGGCTGCTCCCCGGAGACCTGCTGCCGGCAGCGCTCCCCAAGCCGCGGAATTTAACCCCGGACAGCTCTCCCCAGATGTGATGGAAAACATCTGGCCAGCTGTTACACTACAAGGCCGGGCTGTTCACCCCCCCACACCCCTTCCAGGCCTCTCCCAGTCCCAGCCAACCCCCTGTTGATACCGCTGATAAATAGCAAGCCAGGCCGTCCCAGGAATGTGGGATTTAATCTGATGTTCTGATTTTACTTACAGTTGCCTGAGCACTGCGGGTGACACGTGAAGAGAACTTTGAATAAACGGAGGATGTGCATGACTAATGGTGCATCCCTCCTATTTATTATATATTTAGGACATTTTGTATATATATCCCTACTCTGCCTTATAATGAGCTTTAACAAAAACCATCTCATGTCATCCATATTAAGTAGGGATGGAAAAATATGTCCTGGAGGCCAGTATCAATATCTGATATCACCATGCATTTTAATAAGAATGGTAATACAAACACAGATGCAAAACAGGCAAAGCTTTTTGTACAGCCAGTTTCACTCTGTTGCTAAATTTTATTGTATTAAGTGACACGTTACTAGAAAAATAAAAGATGTTGGCCTATACTGATAGTCTACACTGCAAAAACTCAAAATCTTACCAAGATTATTTGTCTTATTTCAAGTCAAAAATGTCTTATTTCTAGTCAAAATATCTCATTACACTTAGAATAAGACATGATCACCTCAGAAGTAACTTGTTTTTAGACAATTGTCTCTTGTTTCAAGTGAAAATTTACTTGAAACAAGTGAAAATTTGCTTGTTTCATTGGCAAAATTTGTTTCTTGTTTCAAGCTAATCTTCACTTATTTCAAGTGAATTTTCACTTTTTCCACTGGCAAATTTTGCCAATGAAATTGTTACTTGTTTCAAGCAAATTTTCACTTGAAACAAGAGAAAATTGTCTAAAAACAAGTTATTTCTGAGGTGATCATGTCTTATTTTAAGTGTAATGAGATATTTTGACTAGAAATAAGGCATTTTTGACTTGAAATAAGACAAATAATCTTGGTAAGATTTTGAGTTTTTGCAGTGTAGTCATATATAAGACCATCCCTAAGGTCTAGATAATCTCTAGATAATGGTAACATTGGCAAAAATAAAATAAAATAAAATAAAATAAAATCCCAGACAGCCGACGTTATTTATTACTGCTTTTTATTTAATTTAAAAAAGATTACTTGTAAATGTTACATTGAGTTCTATTGAAACATTTCCATGTTCTTGTCTCTCAGCACAGGTAACATTAGGCACACAACAAGAATGCATACATCAAATTTGCAATTCTATCCATCGTTTACTTCAAACACTACACAGAGAAGAGAGCGGGGGGAGGAGGAAGATGTAACCTTAGCGAAGACTGCACTGAAATCTCAAGCTGTGCACAGCCAAGGAACAAATAAACAAGACTGGCACTGAGCTCAACCTTTCCCCCTGCGAGGAACAGGAACAACCGATCTCTCAAGTTCCCCCTGTGTCTTCTGTGGCATTACAAAAACACATTAAGAAAAACTTTTAAAAATCAAGGTACCCCTGTAGAATGCGAGAGACGTGACTGGACCACGTCCGGCTGTGCTATTCCCTCCTCGCGGATCACCAGAGAGACGATCGCTTGGCTTAAGAAATCAACGGTACAAAACCCTCTAAGAAAAACATCCGGATAAAGAATAGCGTATTAAATATACTTCAAAATATAGCACTCAGTTGCTTCTCTGATCATCGTCATCACCGGCGTGTGTGTGTAAATATGTGTATACCAAAGTCATACCAGACAGTAAAAGCTGTGGCTGGTCAGTTTCTCCTGCAAAACATCTCAAGAATAAATGGCCATGTTGCACTCAAAAGTTTGGGCTTTTACCTCCTCCTGGGAAATACACTGCAGTTATTATTAGCCCAGAGTGGCTCAAGCACTACGAGTAATAACAACCCAAGTCGCAATGGCAAAAAAAAAACATAGATATTTCAGCAACACGGCAATAAGAACTAGGATACTACGAACGCTCTGTCGATGCCAGGGCTACAGCTTTGGAGCCTATGTACAGCTTATGGTACAGTGCTTTGGGAGAGCATGCCTCCACTCTCCTGACAAACCGTGTCTAGGTTCCCCACTCTCTACCGGAAAAG
Organism: Myripristis murdjan; assembly: GCF_902150065.1. Classification (NCBI taxonomy): domain Eukaryota; kingdom Metazoa; phylum Chordata; class Actinopteri; order Holocentriformes; family Holocentridae; genus Myripristis; species Myripristis murdjan. The sequence continues at coordinate 30,636,323 of NC_044000.1, read as the reverse complement.
CAAAACTTTGAGACAAGCTTATTTCCCCCTGTGCTCACGAGAATTTTTTTGATAAACGGGCTCTCTTTGCACCAGAGAAAACCCAAAGCTTTGGAGGGGACGTCGTCGTGGAAGGCCGGCGAACCTTCCAGTCCCCTTCGATTCTTGGGCGAGCCTCAATTACGCCTCCCAAAAAAACGCGAGGGCGGGAGGGTCTTCTTTGATTCATACACGACACACACCCATATGTTAAAGATATGGATCGCCATTGTAAAACGTTGGATGGCAAAGATACAGTTTACAAAAAAAAAAAAAACTCCATACATGCATTACACGAAATAAAGCTCGGAAAATGGTCAAACGGTCGAGAGCCGCTGTGTGCTTGAAGGAATGGAAATTGATCACATGGTGCAGTGCCGTCCAAGGAAAAAAAACAAAACAAAACAAAGCAAAAAACAACTGTATCTAAATTGTTTTGGCATGAACAATTACAGTAACCGACTGGGGTCAATCATCTCTATGGTTCCTGGTTACAGCACATGTCTGACTGTACACCGACACATGTGACACGTCGTGGGGCCCCGAAAGAACACGGGGGCCTTCTGAATGGCACGTAGGAACTGTGGATACAAAAGTGGTTTTACAATCACTTGGCAAATTACATTTGACAAGCATTGGCGCGTCTGCTGAACAGCCCACTGTGCGTTCCGTTAAATTAGTGGGCGCCAGAAACAAAAACACAATATATAGAGAGTAATAAAACATACAATCAAATCCATTTTTTTAGAACATCCTCTTTTTTTTTTTTTTTTTGTTTGATCACACCCAAGTGAAAACAAGTGCAGTCATTCAGTTTTGTTTTGTTTCTCAGAGAATAATAAATCTGCCCGGCGCAAAACCTCTCTGTTCATCATAATTCTTGGGAGTCTTCTCGGTCAGAGGCTCATCAAGAATGGATGACCCAAAGCCGGATGAGGCTGCGGCTCATCTCTCACTTCTCCACCCTGACACACCTCTGAAGATTGATTCAACATACAGGCATCGACAATCATCATCATCATCATCATTAACATCATCATCACTGGTAAACAGAGATCTCTTGTGCTCCACCAACAAGAAAATAATTTTTTTTTTTTTTTTTTTTTTTTTTTTTTTTGTTTTTCCCTCATCTCTTCACCCCAGTTTTACAAGACGACATGAGTAAAACATCAAACCTCTGTGGCATGCAACCCAATGGGGGCTCTCTCTACCAAAAAAGCGGCGGCGCGTTGTTGCCGCTACGGCGATGTCGCAGTAAATCTGATCAAAAGAGACCGAAGGAAACAACAACAACAACAACAACAACAACAACAACAAAAAACCCAACAACAACAAAATAAGTTGAATAATTGCACAGTCATTTTGGGGTTCAGGGTGGGGGACTCGGGGTGTAGGTGCTTGAGAGCAGAGTTCGGGGCCGGGTGGTGGTTTGGTGGTTAACTGTCCCCAGTCTGCACACTCAGTAATGGCGCTGGAGAGTAAGTGGAGAAGTGGGTGGCTGCGTTTTTTTTTTTGTTTGTTTGTTTTTTTTTTGTTTTTTACGCTGTTGTGGGCACCGACACCTCCAGTAGGCGGTTGTTCTTGCGCTTGCAGGACACGCTGTTGCCGTTCTTGGGGCCTCCCTGGATGAATTTCACGCACACCTTGTCCTGCTTGAACTGCACCAGGAACCTGCCGCACAGAAACATGAGCAGCATCTTTAAACACCGCGGCTAGACATCACATCTGAGACCAGAATGAAATAACAAGGTAAGGTGTAATTATTCATGCTCTACCACGTTTTGAAGCCTTGGGTGGATGCATACACCCTTTTCACATTAAGAAAACCCATGAAAGACAGAGCCATGCAAAGATGAGCATAACAATTTGATGGAAAAGAAAACAGAGGTTAGATGAGGCCAGAGGAGGCCAAATGAGGCAGAGTGCTGTCTTACTCATCGGAGATGTCGATGTTGAGCTGCTCCCTGTCTGCAGAGGTGCCGCCGGTGCGGTGGAGTTTGGTGATGATCTCTATCAGATGCTCGCTGCTGAGCAAAAAGTCTCCTTTGGCAGCTGAGGCAGACCCCTAATGTTAAGATAACACAATCAGTGAAGCTGCATCAAGCAATTTTGTACATTTGTGTTATGAACAATCAATCAATCAATCAAATTTTATTTATATGGCACCTTTCAAACACATGCATGATATTCAAGGTGCTTTACATCTTGATTGACAAATGAGCATAAAATAAGAAGTGAAAGGACAAGGAGATTGATGCACACATAAAATATGGTTAATTAAAAAAAAAAAAAACAAAAGATCAAGAAATAAGAGTGATCATACAAGAGAGTGAATAAAAAGATTTAAAACAATAAAAACACAGCAAAACAAAAAACCCAAGAATAAGATACTGAATAAAATATAAAAACAATGTGAAAACAATTTAAAACAATAAAGACAGCAATAAAAAATAAATAAATGAATAAATAACTCAAGAATAAGATATTGAGTAAAATATAAAAACAATATGAAAAACAATAAAATAGAATGTAGAATCAATCAACGAACAATGTTTGTTTTGCTCGTGATATATTTCAACTCGAGTGTGGGTGTTTGTATAAGCATGCATTTTCTTTGTTTAGCATGGAATGAACAAACTACATAAGAATGAATGAATGAACTTCAGTACCCAGAATTAAGTAAATCACACACACTTGCTCGTTTTTTTACCAACGTGTTTTATAGCAAAGAGACGAGAGAAGTGAAAAAATGTATTGTTGGTGGGTCCCACAGAACATTGCTCACTGCTGTTTGGGAGTTTTGGACAAACACACTGGACAGCTAACAGAAGATGATTCATTCTGTTTGGCGCCAGCAGGAAGAAAATGGAATACACCTCCTGTCTGCTAAGTGGGGGCGGCCGGCTTTTTTTCTGCCTAGCAACGGAGCGCCAGCAGAGAGCGGCGAGCTGACACAGAGCCAAGTCTCAAACAAACTCTTTCTCCAGATTTCTTCCACCTGAAAACTATCAATGTAGTTTCAAAAGATACAAAAAACCTGTCCAAGTACTTCTTCTATAACTATAAGACATAAGAATCAGTCATAATCTGTACTCAGGTACATCCTGTCTCATTGAAATGAACAGACTCAGGACCTGCCGCTTGTCTCTTAAGGTCGGGGGGCAGCAGTGTTGAGACAAATACAGAAAATAACTCCAAGGTTAGGTGCCTCACTTCTGTTTTGGATTTTACTTTGAAGTTTCGATGCATCGCGTCCTGCGGTTGAAGTTTTCCAATCAGCGTCCATGCATACACACACCGCAGTTCTGGGCAAATTGTATCAGTTAACTTCAATTAGCAGGGGCACTTTTCTCTGTTGGAGCTCCGCTTTGTGATTCAGGCTGATGAAGACATTCGCATCCTAGAAGCTGTATAATCAACCCAACAATTAAATGCACACCCGCCTACTTAGCAACTACCATTTAATGGCGTTTAAATACCTAAATGGACCAGCCAGCGCCGTATCGGTACATTACCCTCTAATGGCCGTGGCTCCGCTGACACTAGACATAACAGCTCTGGCCGTGCGGGGCTCCCTCACCTCTTTGAGTTTGAGAGCGAAGAAGCCGTCGCTCTGGGTGCTGACTGAGACGCTGGTGAGGTCGGGCAGGGGGACGCTGGCCTTCACCTGGCCCGTCTTCTGGTCAGCCAGGACGAAGCTGTTCTTGGTCAGCAGGAAGATACGAGCGGCGCCCTGAGAAACACAGCACACACTGTCTTCACCTCCTTGATTTTATGCTATTATCGCACCGCATGTCAGTACAACAAAGGCAGACGCACAGACAGAAAAGTGTTTTTTTTTTTTTTCCTGGTGCGTGAAGAGCTTCTTTGATCTTGTAAGTGGGACAGGGCTGAGAGTATAGCATGATAACTTCTAATAAAAACTCCCGTTCAGACACGTCTGGCATCTCCGGGAAAAAAAAAAAAAAATGTAGGAGTTGTAAAGGTGTCAGAAAGCATCTGTTTGCTGCAGACCTGGGTCAAAATAAAAAAAAAAAAAAAAAAAGCTGAGAGCTGGTTGAAATAGCTCAGATAGTCTTAGTGTTCTTGACTAGGCTTGACAAGTGAGGCAGAACTCCAAAAAAAAAAAAAGGTATGGTCCCAAACGTTTACACTGATATTTTTGGACTTTGACTTCGCACACACAACATGGCTGGTGAATATTTTATGGCCGGCGCGTGATCTCGGGTACCTTGCCGTTGGCCCGGTTGATTTTGTTGACCACGTCGGCCAGCAGAACCTTCTCGTCCACGGCGCTGTGCAGCTTCTGGTACTTGGGGTTCTTGCTGATCTCCAGGTAGTCTCCTTTGAACGGCTGGCTCACGCTGAGACCAAAGGCACAATCAAGGCGTTACACACACACACACAGGAAGTGATTCACAGGACATCGCACCACAACAGGCACTTTGCTATATGAGGCTTTGCGATTTAATGTACAATTAGAGACCAATCCTCTCATCAAAAAGAGAGTTAATCCGTCCATTTCATCTACACTACTCACAAAAAGTTAGGGATATTTGGCTTTTGGGTGAAATTTATGGAAAATGTAAAAAGTTCACGCTACAGTGATATTATATCATGAAAGTAGGGCATTTAAGTAGAAGCATGCACTGGTGATTTCCTCATCTCAAACAATTTCTTGAAACAAAAGCCAACAACAGTGGTGGATATACCACAACAAAAAATGTCAGTGTCAATAACTTGTCATGTGCCCTTGAGCATCAATTACAGCTTGACGACGACGTCTCATGCTGTTCACAAGTCGACTTATTGTCTGCTGAGGCATGGCATCCCACTCTTCTTGAAGGGCGGCCCTCAGGACATTGAGGTTCTGGGGTACAGAGCTCCAAGCCTCTACACGGCGACTCAGCTGATCCCATAGGTTTTCTATGGGATTCAGGTCTGGAGAAAGTGCAGGCCACTCCATCTGAGGTACCCCAGTCTCCAGCAGCCGTTCCCTAATGATACGACCTCGATGAGCTGGAGCATCAAACACCTGATGTGAATTTTGCCGTTAAACTCCTTGTTAGAGAACAGCAACTTGTGCACTGAACAGTTGGACATGTGCATTCAAAAGTTTACAGAAGGTCACATTAAGTTCACCTGGAAAGGTTAGAATGCATTTTAGGTTCATCCTGAAATTTCACCCGAAAGCCGAACATCCCTAACTTTTTGTGAGTAGTGTATTTATATATCTCTGACAGCTAGATAAACAGCACTCTGTTCATGTGCATTTCCACTACCTGCTGGGGTAGAGCGCCTTCTTATCCTTGAAGATCTCACTGGCCTCCAGCTTCTCCTCATAAACCGCCTTCTTCTCCTCGGTGAACTGGCTCCTGTACTTCTTGCACTGAACATACACACAAATACACATACACACACCAGCCAGCCTGCCATTACTACAAATAGCAGCACAACAGAAACTGTGAAATGCGGTAATGCTGGGGAAACTGGGCAGAATAATTCAATAACTGACCCTCCAGTGGTGGAAGATCCTCCTGAGCTCTCTGTGGGCTCCGTCCAGGAAGAGGTAAGGCCGGGCCGGCCAGTTCTTGTCTATGGGCGACATGGAGGGCATGTTTTTCTTCAAGCCCAGGAAGTATTTCTGCATCTGGACACAAACGCGCAAAATTAATACTGTATGACAAGAGAGCCCAGCTGGGTTTTGCTGCACTTCGGGAACACATTGCATTATACAGAGAACATATTGTTGGAAGAAAAATGCTTGCTTTCACTCGTGCGCGCCTAGCAGCTCCGTTTTTGTCGGTGTTTTTTTGCATTCACTCGTGAAGTGTGAAACATTCAAGGCCTTCTTACAATTCTCTGGATGGTGAAGTCGTAGATCTTTCTGCCGGCGTTTGCCCTGAAGAACTTCCTGTATTCACGCCGGACCTGTTAGAGTGGAAAAGAACAAGAGCTGTCAATCAACCTCGTGCCCGGGCAACTGGATGAGGAGCAGAGAAGAGAGAGGGAGGAAACTGACGGAGAGAACTGAGAGCAACACACAACAAACAGTACAGTACGACAAGACACTTGGTTAGTCACAAACAATTAACATGATACCACAAGAGCGACCGGCAAGGACACGCCGAGCTCCGAGCTGTGGACTCGTAATCAAACGTAATTAAAACATTGCTCCAAATTAAAATCGCTGAAAAGTCAATGATGGTTATGGCAAATGACCTTCATGCCGACTTTAATTGCACAAATTGAATTGTAAACAGGAGCACTGTGATGTGCTGTGTGGTCAATTAACATGATGAAAAGATTAAGGCTGCAATAAATGACCAGTTTATGAGGACATTGGTGTAAAACCGTAACAGACAGATAACGACCAAAAAAATAGGACACACACACACACACATATGCACAGATGACACACCTAAATGCAAAGAAATAACACAAGTGAGACAAATATTGCTTGCCACACAGAACAAGAGAGGCTTTCCATGGTTAGTTGCACAGTTGAGCATGCAGCGGATGCAAACATCACAGATAGACAGATCAGACACAGAGACAGACGGCCTCTGCCATATCAGTCAGGGTCAGCTGGTTTAAACACTCTGTGGGCTGCAGGCTTCAGGCACCAAAAAGAGAGAGGGGGAAAAAAAAAAAAAACATCTGTCATTCAGTGATCAGTTTCTTTGTCTAAAGCTGCAGGATCACCAGTGGACGTTTAACTTTAAAGAAAGAAACACTCCACCTCGCTGCTTCGACTGATCTGAATCCTCTCTAAGCTGACAGAGAGGCGCACGAGTGTGAAGGGAGCGCGCCCCTGAGAAGGTGCAGGAGTTTACTCTGATTTGCAGGCAGCTCGATGCCAGCCGGTCAACCTTGAACTCCGGGATAAGAAAGTTATCGAACTTCCACGAGGCTCCTGCTTTGACTCGGGAGCCTGGATCACACTTGATGTGCTTGACGCTTTACTCTCAGACAGAATGGAAGTAATTTGAAATGAGAGAAATCGTTTCCTGCTCCGTCACAATGAAGGTTTAATAACACACTGTCCTGACGACGCGAGGGTTTGTGCTATTTCACTTTACAGCCTCATGGTGGAAAGACGCTGTTGGTGAGAGAGAGCTGCAGGAAAGGTTTATATTGCAGTGCGTCTAATCTGGAGCCTGACTGATGCTGGATTTTGAGATCAGTAAAAAAACACTTAGAGGATGCTATATTGGCTACCATTTTTTAAAAATGTAAAAACACCGATTTGCAGCGAGGAGTCATCGCATTTGGTCGTGAAATACTTCTAATAAAGATTTATATGACCACTGAACAAGTATTTTTACTGCAATATTCAGTCGTTTTTGGCATACTGTCCAGCGTACACACCAGGATCGATACATCTGTGATGAGTCAGCGTCACTATATCATTAAGGCTTAATCGGGTCATCATTTTAATACACTCCAGCCGCGGGATCAATGCACAGGATGTGGCTGAGACCCAAATGCATTAAGGATCAGGTGTGTCGGTGGCGTAAGCTGAGGCTGGTTTCCTGTGGACAGATATGGGGGCGTTGTGGGGGGGGGGGGGGGGGGGGTGTTGAGCGGGTGCTGGGGTTGGTGGCGGCTGGGCCATGGGGCTGGGGGTACCTTCAGTCCCTGCCAGAAGGCCCAAATCACAGCGACGGCGTGCTTACGCCTGGCTTCCTCCTTCAGCCGCTTCAGCTCCCTGCGCGCCTGTCGGGGAGAGGGAGGCAGGGGGAGAGAGAGAGCAGCGACAAATGAAGCAAGAAAAGAGGAGAGCAAGAGGAGGGAGATACTCTGTCTTGCTGGAGGCAAACACTCATCAAACACACACACACACACACACTGCACACATGAGCCCCGTGTGACTCAAGAGACCGACAAGCACTGCTGCAATCTCCAGTGACAGAGTTTTAAAATGAATATAAGGCAGGACACTGCAGGTCATATAAAATGTTTATCAGAGGAGCATCTGGGAGAAAAAAAAAAAAACAGACTTGGCCGTTTTTAGTGATGCTTAGAGTTTATAGGGAGGAGAGCAAAAAAATCACACAACTCAGGCAATGGAAGTCCAGACAACACTTCAATCTAAAAAAGAAAAAAAGAAAAAAGAAGAAAAAAGGCACTCCATAGCTTAGCAGGCAAACATCCATAAACTACAGAGGAAGAGAGACGTCATGCAGCATGCAGGCCAGGCTGGGACCTGGAGGAGGAAGATGCAAGCACACACCCAAAACATGACCTGTCTGGCATCACTGGAAGGAATCTGTGTGTGTGTGTGTGTGTGTGTGTGTGTAAGAGAGAGATAGTGGCTGCCCTGCCCTGCCGCCTACACTGACCCACTTGGCCCAGGGTGTGCCGGCCCCGTTCTCTGTGAGACTCGACTGGACAGACTGGAGCTCAACTGGCTGCGTCGCAAAGAGGCTTAACGCTGACGCTCGCTCCCCGACTCCCTCCCCATCCTCGCCGGCCAACACTTTTATATTACTTTTACACCGAGCGCCGAGGCTTTACATGGCTTTGTTTGACCCGGGCCGACTTGTTAAAAAACAGTCACACTGTCATTAGTGCAGTGTGCATACGTCACGTCCGCATCGCAACCCCCTGACCTGACTGACACACGATGCTTTCTCTGGTTTTCTCTCATTACAGCTGGACCATGAACATGAGTCAGAGTCCTTAACCCGACGATGGTGATTTATTGGCCATTCGTCATGTTACACAGGTCAGTGGTTCTCAAATGGTGGCTCTTGGTCCATAAGTGGGCCCTGAGTGCGCTACAAGTGTGTAGGTTCATCAAAAATGAAGAGGATGAAAAAAAATCAACTTCAATTTGTAAAATGTAGATGTCAAGATGCAGGTACAGTGCTTTTATTTTATTTTTTGTACATCCCACTGCCAACTCTAACCTCAGGCAAAAAAATAAATATGGGGTGTATAAAAATAATGTATAACAATGTCAATAAATATTAAAATACTGAAATCTTCCAAATATTTTAAAGTCACAACCTTGGTCTAAAAAAAAAAAAAAAAAAAAAAAAAAAAAAAAAAAAAATCAGCTCTGAAAACCTCTGAACTTATGCAACATTTGAATGCGCATTTTTAATTTAGACGCTGTGGAAATATTTCTGAAAAAGACATTTTGTTTACATTTCAGAACTTTAAACAGCACTTTTCTCTTTGCAAAAATCAAACTACATGTCTCTTCCGTCTTCCTGAGTGTGGATCTTAACTTTATGACGGGGACTGATGTGAACCCTGAGGCTCCACCAGGTGAGAGGCACTGATGTGGGTTAAAGTTCCACTGAGGCCGGGTTCACCTGCCTGGAATGCACAGCAGCTCCTGCACCTTTGGACCCTCTGTGGTTCACAAATGAGCGGGCAGCGTGTCGACACCTTCACCGATCGGAGCAGCCGGCGATAACGCGGGAGTGTTGCCGGTTCAGAGCGCGGGGGCTGAAGCGCTAACTCGTTTAGACTGAGCTCAGGTCCCAGATGGTCGTGGGATTTTAGGTCAGTGTAAGCGCCCCGAGTCTGTCCAGTCCAAGGTCACTACGTCCCTCATCTGCTCCTCACATACCCCATTAAGATAAAAAAAAAAAAAAAAAAAAAAAGTGGTAGACTGGCCTGTGAGGACATGCCTGTTGGGAGGTGGGTTTGTTGTTTTGGTCATGCAATGGTGCGCTGAACGATGAGTGAGTGTGTGTGTGTGTGTGTTTGTGTTGGGAACGGGGTTGTTATGGTATGTTGTCTTGCATTATAAATGAAATGGTGGTAATGGGTGGAACAGATTGATAGATGTGCTGAGAGGGTATGGCACTAGTGGTGGTGGGGGGGGGTAGGGGTCGGGGGTGGTCGATGGAGGCGGCAGCTAACGGGACATCGACAGGCTTCCCAAATACCTTGGTGCCCTGCCAGCCGGCCCAAATGACCGACACGGCGTGTTTATTCCTCGCCTCCTCCTTCAGCTGACGCAGCTCTCTCCGGGCCTGGTGGGAAGCGGTAGTGATTGTGGAGGAGGTTAATTTCAATTACATTCAATTAGGGCGTCCCAGAAGAGGTATTGAGTGGGTGTGAGGAAAAACAAGCAAACACACTGACCAAACTCAAAGGAGGCGACACGCAGGGCTCCAAAGGCACTAATGGTGCTGAGCAAAAACATATGACACCTAAACTGTGTGCATTTATGTGATGCATCTAATGCGTACGGGTTGTGTTTGTCAGACTGCGGTGAGGCCAGTCTGGATTAGTGTTGCATTTATAAAGATGTGCACAGATAAAATGCCTGTGGGTTTGCCAAGAACAGCGGAGCACTGAAGTTCACGGCTGATTGCTTCAGGCTGATTTGTCGATGCGATAAGCTCCATTTCTGCACTTCAGTCATGCAACACAGAACTAATAGGCTTAAACGTCATCGGTGATGAGTCAGCAGAAGCTCCCTGATGCTTATCGAAAAGAGGCTTTGACACCTTGAGATAAAACAATGAATAAAAGCGACCAAAGATATCTAACAATGTACAGAGAACGTCCGAGACGGAGTGGTGTGGCAGTTTGTAACGTGCAAATGGTTTGCATGCAGGCGATAAAGTCTGCACGTAATTGCCAAACAGTTCCCGGAGATTATGCCGAGTCAATGAGGCTTTAAAAAGTGCCACCATATGTGCATGTATTTGGTCGCAATGGCAATGATTATTACTGAAAGACCCCTGGTGTGTTGGTGGTATTTAAAAAACAGAAAGCGTTCTTAACATAATCCGAAAAGGGACATTGCACAGAATACATTATTATGTGCCATGCGTGCGCTGTATGGCTGAACGCATTTTGCACATTGTAAAAGAGGAGGGAGAAATATAAAACCCTAAAGTGGGGCAAAACAAAGCCAAGCAAACACTGGGATGAACAGGGAGCCATGTTGGGAAATCTGGGTGTTTTAAGGAGAGAAAGTTCCAGAAAAACAGGTTTGGTTTGTACAGCTGAAAGTTAAAAAAACACACAAAAAAAAACAAAAGGTGATGTCAAAGAGCGTAAACTTTCAAAATAAGCCCACACGTAACACCTATAAAATGAAAAATGGGCTACAGGTACATGGGTTATGAGTTGCAAACACCACTAAGGGGCGTTAGTGAGATCAGCGGATGACAGAGGGATGGGGGGGCCCGGGCTATCAGGCGGTTTCAAGGTGGGTTGGGACAGGATGATGTGGGGAACGGGGATGACAGGACAGCTGTGACGGCGACACACTCCGGCTGGGTGGAAATACCTTGGTTCCCTGCCAGTATGCCCAAATTACTGTCACGGCATGTTTATTCCGCGCCTCTTGCTTTAGACGTCTCAGCTCCATCCGAGCCTGGTGGCGGCGGGGGTGTGGTGGGCGGGCGTTAGGCAAAGACACGTTGAGATGTGAGAAAAGGGAAAGATTAGAGAAAGGAGAGGGGAAGAGGAATGGGAAGCAGAAACAAAAAAAAAAAAAAAAAAAGAAAAGTGGCAGTTTGTGTGAAGCAGCGGAATTAAAAGGAAACAGCAGCAATAAACGATGAGCACAGGTTTGTGGAGGAGCACGATGCTTGTAATACTGTATTAAACTCGTTTAGGTCATTAGCCAGAAGCTCTGGAAATGAAAAGCATTAGATGAAGAAATTAGATTGAATCCATTTTTTTTTTGTCTTCTGTCTGTCGTGGAAAAAGATTCCTGCGTCACAGTTACGGAGAATCTCTGGTTCAGCTCCCCAGCGGCCGGTGCCTCGCTGGACCTCGCCGTGTTATTACCTGAGTGCCATGCCAGAACGCCGCGATGGTCGTGACCGCCTCCTCACATCTCTTCTGGTATTTCAGTTCTCTCAGGAGCTTGCGAGCCTAGTGGGAGGGGGAAAAAAAAAAAAAAAGGCAACATGCAGATGTTTTTATGCTGTTTCTGCACAGATTTCTGCACCGTTTCTGTTCCGTGTGTCAGTCAAAACCCAGTTAATCCACACGAGGGGCTCCCACCTTCCATCCTCTGGTGAAGGACTGCACCATGATGGTGGCGCTCTTGATCTTCTGGTATTTCTTTTGTTGCTGTGAGATGGAAAGGGAAAAAAATGTAACTTCATCGTCATCCAAAAATCAATGTATTTATTGTGTATGGGTTTTTGATAGGGATACACCAATGTAGATAGTGGTATAGATATATAGATATGAACTGCATGCCACAGTGGGGCTCTTTTTAAATGGTTGTCTATGTTGTTTTTACTGGTTTTATTGGTTTTTTGCACATTGTTTTTTTTTTTGCACATTGGGTACTTAGATCTTTAGATCTCGAGGGTCATCTTTTATTCTTTATTTTTGATATACTATTCTTTATTTTTGATTTACTTAATCTTGTACTCTGTGGATACTGCTGAAAACTGAATTTCCTTCGGGATGAATAAAGTATCTATCTATCTATCTATTTGTTATGTCCTCGTTTTTTTTTTAAATTTTTTTTATTGAATGGGCTCTATGTGTTGTCTTGCACTGCAAGTGATTGAGGTGAAACGACATTTCAGGCTCCTGATGTATGTAGGTACATGGGGAAAATGACAATAAAAGTGATTCTGATTCTGATTCTGTATTTGTATTCATACTGGGCAAAAAAAAAATATCAGATAGCAAAAGCCCTGAGTGACATGTCAGAAATAAGAGTCAACTGCCTTGATTTTCAGTTTTTTGGGCAGACAGAATCCTGTATTTGCCAATTATGCCAAGTATTTCGTCCACTCCATCTCTCGTTTTTGAATCTCGTTTCTGCGGCGGGTCTTACCGCGAATCGTCGGTACCACGCGGCCACCACCACCTGACTCTTCTTCAGCAGCAGAAACTGGGTGCGGCACTTCCAGCCACGGTAGATCTTCTGGATGAGCGTAGCCAAGTCCTGCAGGCACTGCCTCCTCCTCTCCTCCAGGAAGAAGAGCTGCAGGAAAGCAGCGGCAATGAGAGATTTAGCCTGAGCTTATTATTGGAAACTACAGCCAACAGGATCAGCCCAGGTTTCGGTGAAATTATGGATTAAGGCGATAATATAGGCGGCAAATGTTATCTGTATCGGGTGACATGCTTATTTGAGCGAATTATGTTTAAACAATTTTTAAGACTGTAGAGATGGTCATCTTGAGGATTTGTGGAAATGAGTCTTTTACTTAAAACCTGCACCATATTAACCCTAAAGCCATTCTAAGAGACAGTCATTGTACAGATGGTTGGAAATCTGGATGAACCAAGATAAACTCGACTATGTGGATTGTATCTCCATGTACGTTTGCAGCTGCTGGTTACAGAAGGCAGATAAGTTGCTCCTATAGAGATAGCAATCATGTGTATGGAAAAAAAAACAAAAAAAAAACAAATCCCCAACTATGAGATCATGTTATTACAAGTTTTGTTTGGTCTCCTGTTGGCTGGGGACAAAGTCCATTCCACGCTGCAGGCTTTAAGAGCTCACACACACAAGCGTTGAGTTGAAATGCTCATTTCCCATGCTACACGGGATGGCTAAGTGAAACCATGTGTTGCCAGAGCGGTGGTTGCTTGCTAATTGCTGGAGTAGGGGCCCTTCCTGCTTTGGAAACCTCTTTATCTCAGAAAACACGGGGCCTCAGCTCTCTGGATTCAAGAGTTAGCCATTCAAACACACCATGTGATGCATTCGAGGACATTCAACAGTGAATCCAAGGATGAAAATAAAAAAAACAACATATTGGAGGGATCTAGGGATGCTTTAATGTGCATTTTATACCGTTCTGGGGTTCCTGATGAAGATCTTGGAGCGGCCGTAGGACAGCTCCTCGGCCGGGACCTGGAGGTCTGCCATCAGCACCTCCACGCCTTCCCTACAGAAAGCCAGGCGGGACAGAAAGAGACATCCATATTCACACTCAGCAACTCAAATATAGTCAAATACAACGTGAGAGAAGCAGCGGGAAGGGAAATGGACACTCTAGAGAGAGGAGCGGGTGGAGAACGAGAGAGGATGGAAGACAACGGCATAGATGAGGCAGGGTTTGAGGGACGGAGAGAGAGAGGGAGAAGATAGAGACGTATCTGCGGGAACATGTGGAGGGAGTACATGACGTGACCGAGCCTGCGCTTTCCGGTAGAGCTCGACTACAAGATAGCAAATGTCTGGTGCAGCAATCAGATGGAAGTCGGCGCACCAGATGAAATATGCCAGCCGGGCTGATACGGGATGGCAGGGGGAGATAATGATGAAATGTCTCAACATGTTGCGGAATGCCTCGTTTCTGATGAATGCTAACGGACTGGCACTCGCCCACTCGACAAGACCGCCGCTCCACACTGAGACAGCTTGTTTCATAGGGCGCGCTTGCATGTAACTGAACTGCGTACGTCCGGGCTTGGAAACGGGGGAAATGGACGCCGAGAGACACGACAAGCAGCTATAAGGCAATGCCCACATTTATCCTAGACAGTTATAGGAGAGTAGGTGAACTATGACCTCCAGCTGGTGATCACTGTAAGGAAAACATCCACGAATCTACACAAAAACCGAGTGAAATATTTATATTTTTTTTCATCTCCTATAACTGTAATTGTAAACTGAATACTGAAACTGTGACCTCATTTAGTCAGCCGTAAAAAAAAAAAAAAAAACAATTCCAGCCTAAACCACGCTAACAAAAACAGTAAATGTCCGACATAAGAATGAGCTGTCAGGTTTCAGTGTCCAACCAAAAATAAAAGAGCGAAGGCATCTTTGCAGTCTCACTGATCTGCAGCAACGTTAAAGAAACACACATAGAAACCCAGGAGAGAAGAGGGAGAACTCACTTCTTTATCCCATTAAGCTCCACTGTAACTGCAGCTGCTCTGTGTGTGTGTGTGTGTGTGTCCGCACTGCAAAAATGCAAAATCTTACCAAGATTATTTGTCTTATTTCAAGTCAAAATGTCTTATTTCTAGTTAAAATATCTCATTACACTTAAAATAAGACATGATCACCTCAGAAGAAAATTGTTTTTAGACAATTTTCACTTGTTTCAGGTGAAAATTAACTTGAAACAAGTGAAAATTTGCTAGAAACAAGAAACAAATTTTGCCAATGAAACAAGCAAATTTTCACTTGAAACAAGTGAAAATTGTCTAAAAACAAGTTACTTCTGAGGTGATCATGTCTTATTTTAAGTGTAATGAGATATTTTGACTAGTAATAAGACATTTTTGACTTGAAATAAGACAAATAATCTTGGTAAGATTTTGAGTTTTTGCAGTGTGTGTGTGTGTGTGTGTGTGTGTGTGTGTGATGTTTTACAGAGTTATACCCTAAAACAACAAAACTGCACTAGGAATGCAATTTAAATGCTGTGAATGTGCTTTAAGCTGGTGTATTCCCATAAAAGTGAGCTTAAACGACTCTGCAGTGCACATTCACAGTGGGAGCTGCCCAGTATGACCACAGTCCCGGGGTGGCTTGCCAAAGGGCACCTCAACAGTAGCGGCTGAGGGAGAATACGGTGTGGCTCATTCTTTTTCCACACTCAGGCTTTGCCAGCTGCTCTGGCGACTCAGAGCGGCAGGACTGTGTCATTACCTGGCCGGCCCTCTCCAGTGAGGCCAGGTCTGCTTGCAGAGCATCTTGTAGCGCTCGAGGCAGGGCTCGTAGGGCTGCCGGAAAGCGTAGCCGGCCCTCCTCACGCGGACATTCTCCATCAGGCCCAGGTAGCGCACCTGGTGGCGAACCAGAGACTCGGTGAAGATGTGGGCCGCCTTCTTATCGTTGGGCTTGATGCACCTGAGCGCCAGGAAGAGAGAGAGGTCGAACATTCTGGGGTTAGACTGATAAATAGAGCCGATGCTGCCCTGCTGTGAAAAGTTGGATACACTGGATGCACCCAATTAAATTATAATTGATCAATTCTGCACCAGTTTTCTATGGAAAGCTCTTAACCTGACATTTGGTGGGATTCCAAACAATTATGGCCGATTATGAACATTATTATGTTTCAGTGGAGGGTTTTAGGCTCATGGTAGCTTAATAGTGTTTAGTAGGTATTTATTTGGCAGGAAAAGGGTCATTTTTACAGACACTGCACACTGGAACAAAACTGGCACATTTCCCTAGCATTCCTATTCTTTGAGTCCTTCTACATTCTGCTAGCACATTGCATTTTTCTGCAACATCTTACTGCAAACCACATTCATGCACTCAAAATCCTGGAATGATTCATTAATAACTGATATAAGATGTCGCAGGTCAGGACTTTACCGGATGTAGTTTGGGTTCTTGGTCTGCAGGTTCCTCATCAGGGTTCCCACTGAGGCCTTGAACTGGAACCCAGCGGTTGGTGGCCTCTTCAGGTTGACCTTGGCTGGGTTGCCTTCAGGGAACAGCTGTTTGATGAGGCTGTGGTTGGCCTTGTACATGGCCTGCGACAGGTCGCGGTACAGCAGGTCATTGTTCTTGTCCACAAAGCCCTCGACACGGTACAGCACCTGGGCGAAAAAAAGAGAGGAAAAACAATCATGGAAATCTTATTTTCTTTTCTATAACTTTTTAAATGGCACTAGGGAGGACTGCGCCTTTCAATTTCGTTGTGCTCGTTGCAATGACAATAAAGACATTCCATTCCATTCCATTCCATTCCATTCAAAAAGTTTCAATACATGGGTGATACTGATTTGCACATCCTACTTGTACAATCCATGTCTCAATTTTCTGAAGACGGAAAGCTGCAATTGGAAACGTTGTGTGCCGGCGGCTCCAAACTGCAAGGCGAGGTAACTGTTTGAAAACTGAACTTCAATATTCAATGTCTGCGCCCCGCACACTCATGTTCACCAAAACAGCTGGTCTGTGATGCTTCATATCAAAGGGATTCCAAAGGGACGACAGAGGCAAAAGATCTAAAAGTCAAGCTTTCTTTAGCTTCTCGCTGCTGTTCAGGAAATAGTTTAATATTCCATTTGTACAAAACGAATGAACTAATGGGGCCTTATTTTGGCGGGATCGGACATCCCTCTTTGTTATTTCGGCTGCACTTCACATTAATGTATATTTCCCCTTCTTGACTTATTTAGTGATTTAGTGACATCGATATGGGATCATGCTCTCTAATCAGCCTAATACACGGAAACACTGTAATGCAACACTGTGCTGGATTTTTGAACTGCAAGTCTACTACTAAGCATTTTACTGCAGTGTTGTGCTGACTGAGCAGGGATTAAAGGTGTTTACTCGGAGGGAGTGTAGAGCTGGGGATATTCTGGTTTCCTCCTATCCATCTTAACCACCTCCCGCACCCCCCCCCACCCATGACAAGACCTCGGGTTAATCTGAATTTACACACGCCGGTGGGGTCTCGCTTACCCATCCCCAGTCATTTCATGTTCTTCAGTGGTGTGATGAATCTGTCGATGCCCCATTTTCAGCCAACATCCTGACATGGTCGCGTTACAGTCTAAATCCCCCCGGTCGGTTCTGCATCCCCACGATAGCACAATCCTTGAGCAAACTTCTATTTGATCTGCAAAATCCCTAATGCCCTGTGCACACACTCTCCTGGTGCGGTACCTTGCCGGCGTAGTGCTGGATGCGGAAGCAGCTGTGTGGCAGGCTGTGGTCGGTGAGGAACTTTGAATTCTTGCTGAGGCGGCTCTCGAAGTGCTGGTGCTCGGCGCAGACGGTGTTGAGTTTGTCCAGGAAGGTGTCATCCGTGACCGTCCCGGGCCTCAGGCACTCCTCGTCCAACATGGCCAAGATGCCATTCTGGTTCTGGGGACAGGAGGGTGAAAAGCAGACAGCTGGACATGAGGGTGATGACATACATTTTAGGACATAAATGAATTGCAACTTTCTCGTCAGACTAGTGCGGACTAGAAAGACCGATGCGCATGAACTGATGAAGCCCCTTGGATAAGAGGCGAAACGTCTTCCTAAGACAAATATAAGTCCAGTTGCCTACGATTCAATTTTGCCCAAAGAGAACTTTCACAAGCAATAAAATCAGAAAACTTTTGCTATTGTTGTGTCTTCCTGGCTTTTACTTGTTGTTATTTTGCCGTCTTTAAAGCATTCTGCAGCTGTTAGGAAAGTGCAATGCAAAAGACGTTTATCATTGTTATTTCTCAAGTTAAAAACTGCAAGTCTGATAAAGCAGCCACTCCACCTGGGTCATAAATCATTTGCCAGAGACAATCACGCCTCTCACAATGGCTGTTTGCCATTACTGTGTCAGTCTTTTAAGTGCAGATTCCTGCTAAATTGGTTTATTTGCTGCCTGAGAACCAGGAAACGCTGAGACAAACTTACGTTCTCAATGAGGTCGCAGATAATGGCGTTGTTGAAGTACTCGATGTTGGTCCACTCGATGCCCTGAAATGAAGAGAAATGGGGATCAAAGGGTCAATGCTTTTCACTCTCTCTCACCAGCGCTGGGAGAGCCTCCAGAGCTCTGCCACATCAGAGTGAGACTCACTTAAACAGAACGGAGTGCTTGAAGAGTTAAGACTCTTGACCTCACCTGCATTTAGACGGCGAAATGAGCACCTAGTCAAGCACTTAAGAAGAGACAGCCACCTAATAACTGTTGATCTCATCCAGGCCCTTTCCTTTTTACCGATGGCCTTCAGGCAGACTAACGTCTGCCGAGAAGTGTGCTGTCTTAATTTGTGTTTGTGTGCAACAGACGCTGTAAAATCATACACAGTAAATGTATAATTTTGGTTTCACAATCACAGAGTCTGTAGCTGGATGTGGATTTGCAGCTAATGGCAGTGGCTTCGCCTGCTGTGAGCCACGTGACAAACAAGGACAAGTGTTTTGTTTTTTTTGTTGTTGTTTTTTGTTTTTTTTTGTTGGGATGGGGCGGACAATATGAAAAGGCGTGGCTTTAGCTGCGATGGAGGACTAGCCATGTGAGTTGTCGAGTCCTGGTTGGTGGTCCTCCCTCCTCTCTCCTGGGCTGTGGTATTTTCCCATGCAGTATACTGGATGGAGGCCAGGGAGTGGAATATCATTGGTGGTGGTGGTAGAAGGAGTTACGGGGGGGAAAGAGGGGGTGGGGTAGGGGGGGTCAGAGGAGAAGCACTCTTTGAGCTTTGAAAGCAAACAGAGTCCAAAGGCCCAGGGTGGGGTGGGGCGGAGGGGAGGGGGGGAGGTGGTGTTTACTCTTGCTGGAGTGAGGGATCACTTCCGTCCCCAGAAGAAGTCCACAGAGAGAGATGGGGAGAGGAAAGCGGCGCTCAACACACGCGTGGAATACAACACAGAGGCTAAAGAGTCCAAAACGATGAACAGGCGAGAGAACAGACTGAGATCGGAGGTTACAGAGTAAAACACTACATTTACTACATTTAACACTCTCTACTCAGCACCTTAACTGTTTATACTGTTTATTTATTATACATCACCCAGCACCTTAACTGTTTATTTATTATTTATTATCTATATATTACATCCTAGGTTAATATACATTCACACTGTTTTTCAGACTGGAGGGGAAGGGATGATTCCTTATGAGTCCTTATTGTCTTTAGTGTATATATTTCGCATATTTAGTCTCTATTGTATATACTTTTAATTTTAATTTTTTAATTTTTATTTTTTGTTTTTATTGATGATGCTGCTGTAACATGTGAATTTCCCAGTCTGGGATCAATAAAGTATACCTATCTATCTATCTATCTATCTATCTATCTATCTAAGAGGCCGAATCAAGTCGGTTAGTTCCTGAATCCCAGTACCGGGCGTCGGGTTCTGCCACTTGGCTCTTGGTTTCGTGGTTTTATGCTAACTCTCCTTATCTATACAATCATGTATATACTTCAATTCCATCTGTATATTTCATATTCATTATCATCTGTATATTTCACATGTCATATCTCTTTTTCTTAGGTTCGCTCTTATTGTACATTTTTTAGTTTTAGCCTTTATAGTCTTTATTGTATATATTTAGCTTTTATTCTATTTTATTTAACTTTATTATATGTTTCTACTGTTGCTGCTGGAACACCAGAATTTCCCTGGTTGGGATCAATAAAGTATATCTATCTATCTATCTATCTATCTACAAATTAGTGTGCTGACACGTGGAGTGATGTTGACGCAAAGGGTGGCTTTTATTCTGAAACATTACAGTGACAGAGGGGTAAACCATGGGTTGCGGAGGGGGCGTCCTACCTCTCGAACGTACTCCTCCTGCTCCTCGCGCAGGGTCAGCTCGATGAAGATCTGCTGCAGCTTCTCGTTGCAGTAGTTGATGATGAACTGCTCAAAGCTGTTGTCCTGCAGGAGCGGCCACAAGGGGGGAAAAAAACAATCAGTTCCATGTGTCACTGTGATACTGAGTCCCTCCCTCCCCGTCCCCCTCCCCCTCCAGATGCACGCAGCAGGATGTCATGAGGCGCTACAGTAAATACATACTGCCGCTTGCCCTGCTTGAACTTTTGTTGCTCGCCTGCAAATCCCCTCTGAATTCCTCTCACTTCTCCATGTGATTTTATTTCATGTTAAAGAAACTGAAAACTGATTGCATCTTCCTGCTCACCCCCCATCTTTCTCCCTTTTGCGCTGTGGGAACTGTTTACAGGCCCTAAGAGTTTACACAGTGATAACAATAATCGTCTTGCACAAGTTACAAATCTCTCTCTGCTGAAAGATTTACGACTTCATTGCTTTAACAACCACTATGGCTCGCATGGACGAGGTGACGACAGGTTTCCTATAACTCCTCCAGGTGACCTGTCACCTTGATAAGACCTTATCAGAGAAGTTTCCTGTAAATTGTTAAGCAGTTCATTAAACAACGATGGATTATTAACCCGTTGAAAAGGTGCACCCACGTTTACTCCCCATCTTCACCAATTCTTAGGTGTCAATTATGACCGTTTAGTGGTGACCCCTGCCCCCTTGGCCGATGGCGTCATCGTGTGCTGGGTTAGGAGACGTTAATTTGCTTAGGATGCGATGGTGGTTAGAACAGCATGTCTAGTCTAAGAGCTCTTGGGGTGAAGGACATTGCTGGGTTTCTCAGGGACAGGGAAACCGAGGGCTGGCCACAACTATTAATTTCACTACTTGCCTACTTGTTCATAAGTTTGACATTCAAATTTAAGAAATGAACGCTACGCAACTCTCCAAAACAGGGTTGTCTAACAAGAAGACATTTTAACATTTTAAAACGAATGAACGTTAAGAATTGGGAATATCACGGAGGCACTACAAGTCAAATAAACACCTATTGATAAAGAACACTACACTTAACCATATTATCAATTCAAAGTTTCTTATTCTTGACTCATTAGAATCCATTCAGGTTAAGGTCTTTGGATTAGATCAGATTAGAGTAGATTAGATTCGACTCTTATTGATCCATCGAAGGAGAAACTCGAATGACGCGGCAGCAGCAGCTGTTAACATTAAAGTTAACATCAAGGCAAGAAATCTTTTTTTCCTGTGTTGCTATAGAGAATTTTCCTCGCCTTGATGTTCATTTCTTGCTTTCTACTGTGAATTACAGGCATTACCCTTCGCTTGAGACTTTGAGGATTTTGTTGTGAAGCGGTTAAGAAACATTTTTAAATATTGCTATTTTGTACAAGAGGGGCTGTGATTGAGAACAAGAGTATTTCAGTAAACTGCACTTGGGCCAGCCCTGAGGACACACAGCCACACAGGAGAGCCACGTTGGCCTTTAAAGGTACTTTGAGTGTGTCCTCCTTTTCCCTTCCCAGAGAAACTAGGAAATCATCTTCACCTCTAAAAAAACACACATAATGACAAACTAAAGCGTTTCTATCCCAGAGTGGCAGCAGACAACAGGCTGAAACATGACAAGCTCGTACGAAAACCAAAAGCATCACGTGTTTATGACGGCTTGAGGCAGCTACCATCTTAAAACTATGTTCAGAGGTCAGTGCACTCGTACTCTGGGGGCATCGGCTCAATAAGCCAAAGGTAAAGCCATCAGCCCCGCCGCATCTGATATCCGTTTATGGCTGAGATTTCTGGTAACAAATTGGAGCAATAAGTAATTTGGTTGATGTGATAAAGGATCACATTATCACCCAGTATCAGAATATTAGCCCTGAATGCTTAGTGTGACCTTCAAATAGATAATTTAGATAGTAGTTTTTAATATTTATGCATTTATTGATTTATTTTTGGCTTCCTTTCAACTTACCCAGTAATATAGTAACAGAAACTACAAGAACTATATAATTTGCTATACCTTGTCATAACCAAATAGCATCTATGATGTTTTTTTTGGTATTGTTCATGGCCTTGTGCTGGATTATAACTTAAAAAAAAAAGTAAATAAATTACTTAATAAATACACAGAGGAGAACTTAAACTGGGAATATATCCAAGCCTTGGCCTTATCAGTGTCTCTTAAAATGATTTGATGTGCTCCAATTTGAACTGACTCAAAATGGTGCATAAGGCTCCTTTAGTTGCGTTTTGCTGCCATTGTCTTTTCAGCCATGTGGCTGCGCTGCACCCCAGGGCCCTGTGTCATCTTTAACGAGGAGCTTGAATTAGAGAGAAAGGGGTTTAGATCACAGCATGCACACTGGCACAGCAAACGCCCCTCGGCAGGTGTTACTTACTCCGTCCTGGAGACTCAGACACAACACAACAGGCAGGAGAGAGGAAGGACTTGAAAGTGAGTGGGGTTAACACCCAGGGATATGAAAAAGACATGCATTTATGGAAATATGGCTTCATGAACCCTCCTGCAGTTAACAAATTCTTGTGGATAAGCGTTTGGAGAAGTTTCTAATGTGCAAACTGTTACCAGCTGCCCGCGGCTTCCTGCAGGCAAAAAGCCTGGGGCAAAATCCTTTTTTTCATATAATAAAAAGTTTAGGTGGATGGTCAGATGCTGTCTCCACGCATGATCAGTGCAGGAAGTGTGGACCTGATCTGCCACTCAGCTCACCTCAAATATCTCAAAGCCATAGATGTCCAGCACACCCATGACCTTGTGGCGGGTTTTGGCTTGAGCCTGCAGAGAGACAAGGGGCGAGGTTAGAAAAACACGGCACCTTGGTGACCTTCGAGTCCAAATCACGAATAAAAAAAACACACAATGACACAAAACCTACCTTGATGCTTTCATTGATCCTGGTGACCAGCCAGCTAAACAGACGACTGTAGAGATTTTTGGCGAGTGCATCACGAGCATAGTAGGCCTGTAAATAAACACGCGATGTTGGTTTAGCACAAACAGCCAATGAGCAACACACATTCCCCTTTTCATGCAGTGCATCTCGATGTGAACCTCTTCCAGTAAGGAAACGTCAGTGTTAATTTACGATGTGCTGTAAATTTCACTGCACCTTACCGTAGGCATGGAGATAAGAGATCAGAGGCTCCCGGTTGTGCAAAGTGTGGGAGTGAAAGTATATAATGACGGTGGCCTTTGTACATTCCAGTCGCAGCACTTTCCCCTCCTCCTGTGCACCAGCGTAGTTTAGCTGTCTAAGTGGGTGCATCGCAAAGATAAAGACTAATTTTATCGCTCAGCAAGGTTCATCTACAGGCACGGATATGTCTGGGAATACTGAAAAAAAAAAAACAACTTAAAAACTAAAAGCACTGTGCAAAAGATGAGAAAGTAGAGGCAGGGAGTGGAAATAAGTGATGGTGGGCAGCGACGGCCATCCTAATCCCCAGGCAAACAGGAACTTGTACAGGTTGGCGTTGGAACAGGGGAATAAAATCCACCGGATTAGCCGGGTGGCGTTTCAGATTTGTCAGACTCCTTTGATGGTAATTGTATGTGAACGTGCGATGAGATGCTCCCCCTCCCACATGCTGTGTTTGAGCTCATGTTTTACTGGAGGAAGCGAAGGGAACGGTGGCTGCTTCACGGGAAGAAAGGGAGATTTTCTTTCCAAAAAAACACCCAAGAGCAGATAGTGATCAAATGTAGCTGACCTTTTTCCTCCGGTGTTCGCAGTAACGATTGGAAAATTTAATCGCACAGTCACCAGGCATTTCTCATATTTGCACACAGATAAACAATGAAATATGAACACAAGCACAACTGTGTAAATGTGGGTTAGAGGATGCTGCCGACCCGAGCTTTAGTCTGTAACTGATGTTCGTCTTACTGGGACGCCAGGTTGATCCCCCCTCCCTTTTCGAAGATGTTTTTGGACCTGGAGGAGTCCCGTCTGCGGCGTCGCCTTCGTATCAACACTCCCGAACAGTCTGGGTGAACTCGCTAACCTCTAAAATGTGACCTACATTTGGATTTCCAGGAGGGACGCTGCTCATTTATAATGGAGGGGTTTGCGTGGAGCACTGACATGGATGTGGGTCGGCAACCACTGGAGCAAGTCAGCAGGAAGTAATGGCCCTTTATCTTTTCATGCACTGTGTGAGTGTGTGTGTGAGTGTGTGTGAGTGTGTGCGTTTAAAACCTGTCAGTAACAAGCAGGAGAAGACGACTGCACTGCTGTAAATGATGCGAGACATTTGTGTGTGTGTGTGTGTGTGTGTGTGTGATTTTCCCTCTGACCTGGGCCACATTCAGCGTGGTGGACACTTTCTCCATCTTGGCCTCCACTGTGCGGTAGCTGAACGCTCTCTCCAACACCGACTGTTCGATCCCCAGCAGCTCACACATCTCCTTCAAGTCTGCAAAGCAGCCGAAGGGGCATCATTAATAAAATAAAAAAAAACAAACTAAAGAAAAATGAACAGCAAGATGCAACGCCGCCAAAGTCAAGTCATTTAGGCTCATGCTGAGTCTTCAAATCTTGTTTTATTTACGAGAAGCGGAGAAATCCCACTTGTTTCTTTTTCTGGGGGCAAGAATAAAGATGTTGAAATGAGGCAGAAGAAAGCAGATCAGCTCAGCGGAAAACAAAAACGGCAAAGTCTGGAGACAAGTTGATTAGCAGTGGAAACAAATGGGATTATCTCATCCCACTGGCAAGATTTGAAGACTGAATATGAGATTTAAGATGGGCGTTTTTTTGCAGTGGCGAACACGGGAGAAGCAAAGACCCCGACCACGTGACCGCCCTCATGTAAAATCCAGACTCGCCTCATGAAAGCCCAGCCTGCCTTTAGCTCCATGTTCCCTTCTCTTGCCATGCATGGTAATATCAAGCTGTATTCTCCGGTTTAATGTTGCATATAAACACGGGAACTGCTGGGACAAGTAGGTCGCCGTGATGAAAAGGAGGTCAGATTATTTGTCAGCCTGTCAGCCACTGATCCATTCTTAGGATAGGCTGAGTTTATGCTCAAAGATATAGACCAGGCCGGGGTGCATCGCAGCCAAATGTAAGAATCAAGTTAAAAAAAATGTGAATGTTTTATCTGTCATGCTTTCAGGCCCATTTACATCTAGAGCGATAACCATAACAATAACTGCAAAAAGCTTCTAGCCGCTCCGAGTGATCAGAACATCTGTTCTCCAACAATAATAATAACTACAGAAACATCAAAAACATAAAGTAATAACAGCTACATTTCTGGCTCGAACTTGATCCAGCGATTTTTTGGGATGTGGAAACTTTTTCTCACCCATTAAAACTGAGCCTCTAAAAAAAAAACAAAAAAAAATCAGGCAGGGCAATTTGATAGCCTATCACAGATATTTTGTGGTGCAAATGCTTGAGCAACAAGCAATAGTTCCCGTTTATTGTTTTCTTTACAGTTATCGTTCTCGATGTGAATTGGCCTTTATCGCTGCACTTTAGAAAGCATCAAAGTCTCTCATCTTTCCCCTCTGAAAACACGGCAGTGAATCTAACAAGTGCCAATTACAGCGACGTTTTAAGAGGAAAACTCAGGATTAATCATCTAGAGACGCCTGGCTCAGGGCCAAGCTGTCAATAAATGTCTCAGCATGACAGAGACATGGATATCCAAATGAGCTCAACAGGACAGTGTCGGGATCTGCATTGTTTTAGCAAAGGAGAACGGCTCGTCCTGCAGCCAGAGACGGACACATGCAAAGGTGATATTTGCCTAACAGAGAACTTGGCAATTTCTGAGTGATAAGGACGTTCGTTTTTCAGCAGGTGAGCCATAAAACAGAGAGGCAGGGATTGGGGATGGAAAGCCGAGCGGCCAATAGGTGGCAGCGGCTGAGCAGCGAGGGACGCAGCCACATGGGCCGAGCGTGCCACTAAAGTCTGCTTCATTTGTGGTTATGTAACTTGTCCTCTCACACCCAAATCCCAAATGTTCGGGCTAAATCCGAGCGGCTGAGCCGGAGGTGGGGCTGCTGTGGGGAAAAGGATGAGCCGGACGTCCGTTTGCTCTCCCTCGTCGGACAAACCCACCGTTTTTGTCCTTGACGCGGCTCTCGTCGAAGCCGTTGCAGCGCGACTCGGGCTTGAACTCGATGTTGCCGAGCTTCAGCACGGCCGCCACCAGCTCCAGCACCGACTGCACCTCATCCTCCATGAAGCCCACAATCTGCATGGCATTCTGGGAAAGGGGAAAAAAACAAAAAAAAACCAAAAACAGGCTCCTGGTCAATTGATACTCCTCAACATGGTGAATGCATCAGATTTGGAGGACACTATAGTCCAGTAATTTTAGGCCAAAATTGGGGTCAACCTAGGACAAATTGCAAGAGAAGCAAACTCAACTGATTTTGTATCCTCAGTTTGTCCTGAGTGAGGGGAAAAAAGTCCCAAGAAATCCCATTGGTGGAAAGTTTTGAAAATCACCTATTTATCACCACATATTACCAAAAAACACTGTTTTTAACACACAGGGGAAAGGGGTTCCAAATTTTACTTTCAGATATCACTATAAAAATTCACAAGATGATTACATACACAAAGACAAGAAAAAAAGTCAATTACAACAAGGAATAAACGCCAGAAGAGACATTTAAACAGTGAATTAAAAGGTTACTATATGTATAGTAACCTTGAATTAAAAGGTTACTATATAACAGTGAATTAAAAGGTTACTATATACATAGTAACCTTTTAATTCACTGTTTAAATATCTGTTCTGGCATTTATTCCTTATATTCCTTATCAGTGCATATCAAATCAGATAATGTGTGATATGCATGTGTAAACAGAATAATTCAAAGAACTTGTAATTGACTTTTTTTCTTGTCTTTGAGTGTGTAATCATCTTGTGAATTTTTATACTGATATCTGAAAGTAAAATTTGAACCCCTTTCCCCTGTGTGTTAAAAACAGTGTTTTTTGGTATTATATGGTCATATAGAGGTGATTTTCAAAACTTTCCACCAATGGGATTCCTTGGGACTTTTTTTTCCCTCACTCAGGACAAACTGAGGATACAAAATCAGTTGAGTTTGTCTCTCTTGCAATTTGTCCTAGGTTTTTTCATAAAATGACTGGACTACTAATGCAGATAGTGTCCTCCAAATGATGAATTATGATGTATGTATTTAGAGCACCGGCATTGTTGCATTGTTACACGTTAACTGAAATGTCAACTGCTGGGAAAGACTGAATTTAATCCTGAATTTTATAAACTTTCCACGCTTCAAATCAAACGTGCCCTGCATGGTGAAACTTCAGTGCTGCCGTCGTCGGAGCGTGTAAATGAATAAACTAGAATAGTTTCAAAAGGAGGATTGGTGAAGAGTGTCAGTCAAGCCTGACGGTGACAAGCCTGCAAAATTCAACAAACAGCAGAAAACATGGCAACAGCATGAAAAAGTCCACCACATATTGAACTGGATCCCAGCCTGCCTAAACTGGTTGACGGTCTGGTGCCAGCAACCAAAAATTGAACCATTTCTCGTTCAGGGCCGACAAATCCAAACATCTAAAACCTCGGTGGAAAAGTTGCCGCTTTGACGGCTTTGTGTTTTTGCCAGGTATCCCAGAAGGATAAAAAAAAATCTTAGATCCTAAAATTAGCGCTTGTATGGACGGCTGCGGTATCGGTGCTGGTGGAATATTGTGGTTCTGAACACTAGATGGGGAAAAAAAAAAAAAAAAAAAAAAAAAAAAAAACACCATTGCCATCTTTGCTTGAACCGGCAAAGCTTTACACCCCGTGGAGCGACCCATTGTTCAGGGAGAACGGCTCCTATTGTTTTTTAGGAGTGAACTGCAGCTGCATGGGGAAACGCTGTGAGAGCTGCAGGCGAGAGGCGTTCGGAGGCAGGATGTGCTCAGAGGCAGCAAGAGGAGAGGGAGAATGGACCACGGCTTCAGAGCGCTGAGGCTCTGCACGTCTTCAGAGGGCCAAAGACTCCACAAGATGACTCCTCTGATTTGGACGTCGCAAACCAGACAGGAGGAAAGTGCACAGTGAAGTGGTGCGGTGGGATTTTTCGACTCGTACCAGGCCTCCCTGTCTGCGTCAAATGTAAAATTCAAACTTTTTTTGCATGACTAAAATGTTGAATTTCCATGACCTACATCAACAGAACACGGTGTTCTTTTTCCTCGAGCAAAATTTTAAACTCAAGAGGTTCAACTGAAGGTTATTATTCTGTTTCACGGTGCAGGAAAACTCCATGTAACGAGAAGAAAGCAGAACATTATCAATGAATAACCACAGGAGTTACCGGCTTTTTGAATTGAGGTTGATGGAAATTCTGTTATATTCCATGACTTATCCCGAGAAGTCGACAAATTTCGGGACTAGAGCTGACTTTTAAAAAAATCCATGACCTGTGGGAACCTGGACTTACAGACACAACATCCACGGTTTCATCAAGAGCAACAGGAGTAGCATGTCCTTGCATGTGTACATTTGTGTGTGTGTGTGTGTGTGGGTGTGTGTGTGTGTGAATAAACAAGGAAGCAGCTGCATTTTCTCCCCTGTTTTTCCTGCAGAGACGCTGCTGCCACAATGCGGGCCGACTCACTGCCGATGGGTTTTGTTGTGGGAGAGCGAAGGCGGAAATCCCCGTCAAACCTGCTGGTTCAAAGTTCACCTGGTTGTGCAACAGTCAGTGGGAGAGAGGCTGGAGTGTTTTCACAATCCACACAGGACAGGGCTGATGTAATCCGCTCTGTTTGTGCCACGGCCGGCAGATAACCGGAGATCAGGCCACCTCAGAGCCTCCGAGACACGGCCGGCACCGAGATGGCTCGATGGCGGTGTGAGACGTGCTCATGAGGAGTGTGTCACTGTGCTTTTATTATTTATTATAATTATAAGAGCCAGTTTGAGTTTGACAACTTCAGTCTAGCAGATAGGTTAGGATTAACTTTTGACAAGAGACGGATGGTAATTCAGGATTACTTGATTATCTTTCAGTAGAATAATGTGGCGATGATATGGTGAGATTGGGATAATCTTAACACAACTGACCTGTTTAAACTGATGAGGCGACATTTCATGAAAAAAAAAATCAAAAATGAAACGTTTTAGGGGATATTATATGACAGTTTTAGTTTTATTTGACAGGACATGTCATTTTGCATACATACTGCCATATTGTCCTTATGAGCATCATGATATTGGTTTTGATTATATATCTAAGCCGTCTTTAGTGGAGGGTAAAGGTGAACATTAGTGGGATAAACATGCAGTACGTGTGTGTGTGTGTGTGTGACTCACTCTGACTGTCCTGAAGTTGGCGGCGTCGTCCAGGCCGTTGACCGTGGCCGAGTCCAGGCTCAGGTAGTTGTACTTGCTGAAGTCCCGGCCCAGCTTCAGCTTCTCTGTAAAAACACAAACAAAATTTATTTCAAACTACATTCATCCAGTCGGATCAGTTAAGACCAAGTTCAGAGGGAAATCCATCTTAAAACACACACACGCTGTAAAAAACAGGGACTGGTGATGCACACAGGGAAGCTGGTGCCACTTTGTTGCTGTGTTTTTGTTATTTTTATTTATTTATTTTATTTATAATTTTTTTATTTATTGATTTATTATCAGAGCAGCTACAATCGAGTTTATTAGGGGGAAAACAGAAATGTAGGCTGTCAGGTTTTAGTGTTAAACCTGAAAAACTACAGAGTGAGAGCGTATTTGTGTGTGTTTTGTGACTGCAGCGATGTTAAACACGCGCGCACACACACACACACACACACACACACACACACACACACACACACACACACACAAGGAGAAATCCAGCACAAAAGGGGAGGAGTTCAGTTAAAAAAAAATTAAGAAAAAAAAAAAAAAAAAAAAAAAAAAAAAAAAAAAAAAACACACCAGGGGCAGAACCATATTTCATCAGTGAGGGGGATGGATTTTTTTTTTTTTTTGAAAAATAAATCAACAGGTTTGTGGCACTTTATTTCTCTTTGTCTTCCATATTTTGAGCAATTTTTTTTTTTTTTTTCAAATTTTTGGGACAAATTTATGGTAATTTTCTTTTTTAAATCTTTTTTTCTTGTAATTTTCCATTAATATTTTGCTAGTTTGGGAAATGTTTTGGTCCCTCTCTCCATCCCCTCCTCCCCTCCCCCATCCCTCCTTCCTTCCTTCCTTCCTTCCTTTGCTGCTTCCTAATTTGTTTGCCACCTTTTTCCCCATGTTTGTGTAAGAAATCAAGTCTGTTTGCTCAGCTTTCAAAAGGTTAAATATCAGTGAAAAGTGTTTGCACGCAGCCTTAAAAAATGCCGTACAGATGAAGCGGGGGTTTGACTCTTTGGTGACGGGACAAACCGGGACAACTTGTTGGTGGAATTAAAACAAAAGGGACAGGTCCCAGAAGTGAGGGGAACATGTCCACTGACACTGACCCCCTGTTCAAGGACAAATCACAGACTTTCCTAACCTTGAGGTCACTCTGCCATCATAGGTTTGCAGTGTGTGGACTCTCAGAGCTGCAGCTGTGCACTTTACTCTGGAGGATCAAGTGGCCCGTCTTAAAAGCCCCGTATCTCCTATCAAAGAAATCTATTCCTCTCGCTGCTGCATGTGCCGGATTTGATTACGGGTTGCATTAACTACAGCCGAGTCCGGCCGCTCTGATGTGTGGACGCCGCTGCATCGACTCAATGACCATTACATTGTTCTCCTGTGTCCCGGGACATAAAACAACGTCCCCTGTCCCACTGAGAAACACAGAGAGGGAGCAGGTTTCAGGGCCGGCCTTTGTTCTCCGCAGTGTTTGTTAGGCAGGAAGATGGAGTCATTAATGTTTTAACCGCATGTTACTCTGGCTCAGAATACTTAAAGGAACAGTTCACCCTGTTTCAAAAAAAAAAAAAAAAAAAAAAAAAAAAGTCCAGCTTTCAGTGTGTTTTAGGACGGCGGTTCCCAAAAGTGGGTCCAGGGACTGTCAGTGGTCCTTAGAGTCGTGCCAGAGGGTCCCCAAATAAATGACCACAGCTTTCACCACAGTATAGACATTAAAAATTGTGTATCCAGTCTTATTTAACAAAAAAAAAAAAAAGCTTTTCCAATAGGGTTTTACAAGGCAAAATATTCATTTTGAATAAATGAGGTTCACAGTTTAATGCAAATCTATTTCGGGGGGCCACAATATTAATGACCCCTGGTTTCGGGGACAGTTTGGATTTCATCCTGTTTTGATTAATCACTTCCTGTGGGTGAGGAGCTGGTGCCTGAAATCTATTTGAGCAAACAGGGCAAATCTACAGTGTCTCAATTACTGGGGATGGATTTTCCTCTCTGCCGCTGCGTCATTTTGTGATTTAAGCTGATAAGAGAGGCGTATTTTTACATCACCATCTCGTCTGCTGCAGTTTTACTCATTTATGTATTTCCTGCCACGGCTCTCAGAGACAGATGGAGTGAAATCAGACATTTCTGACCCACGCAAATCCCCAAATCTCTCTCCAATTCATCAACTTCATTCAAACTCATTCTTTCCTTCTGTCTTGATTTCTCTTTTTTTCTTCTGTCTCTGTTTCTTTCATTCTGTTTTTCCTTCCTTCTTTCTTTCTTTCTTTCCTTCCTGCTCTGGTGTTGAAACTCACTGAGTGTGTCCTCAGACGCGCCAGACAGGAGCTGGTAGAAGATGTGGAAGTTCCTCTCTCCTCTCGGCTGCTTCACCACCCGAGACTTCTCCAGCAGATCTGAAACGGCAAAAGGAAACGGTGAGACAGACAGTCAGAAAAGAAAAGAAAAAAAAAACAAAAAAAAAAAACAAAAGGGTCAGCTGCCTACAACAGGATTCAGATCGGAAATGTTGAAGTGGTGATTCATCGAGGTGTCCTTCAGCAGGCCGACGTGTGTGTGAGCAGTAAAGAGGCTCGTGGCCAACACACATCTGTATGGAGCTCACATGGCTCCCTGGTGAGTCGGGCCAAATATTTGAGTTGCTACGGCGACGGGATGAGTGCTGGTTCTGCCATTGTTCATTATGCTCAAGTGTGTGTGTGTGTATAGAGATATATATACATACACACACACACACAGTATATGCTGCAGAGCTGGGATAGCAGAGGAAGTCTGAGGAAGAAACAAAGTGAGGAGATGAGATGTCAGCTCCGTTTCCTCGGTTATAAACCAAGTGCAACAGCACCTGATAAAAAGGTGATCCATCATCTGTTCACCGCAATGGAGTGCGCATGATTTAATTTAAGACCAATTACAGTGAGCGACGGCGACGGCGCCCGCCTGCCACCGCGCTGCCATTCGAGCTGGAGATGAGCCTCCGTTTCTGTGTTTCAGAAAAGCGTCTGGCTTCACGTGGAGAGGCGAGGTGTTGCATTACTCTGAACAAATCAGGCTTTTTCTGGCCTGGAAAAACCTACAGCAGCGGCTATCACCGCTCGCACCGCGCCGCGCCGCGCTTCCTGCCAAGCGAGGGCTGCTCGAGTCTCGCTCATCTCCACATCTCACCTCGCAAAAAAAAAAAAAAAAAAAAAAAAAAAAAAATTCTGACTCATCGGCTCTGTGGGCAGCGGGAGGCGGGGAAGGACCACTCCACGCTGCATTTTTAGATGCACTTGTGCTGGCGTGTGTCTCTAAAGAGCTTTACAGAGAGACCTGGGGCTGCCAGAGGTAGCGGGCGGGCGAGCGAGCGAGCGAGCGAGCGGGCGGGCGAGCAGGAATCTGTGGCGCCCACTGGCCCTGGTCACATAAGTGGCTGGAGAGCAGACAGCTCATCAATAATGCAAAGCTTCTGTGGCCGAGCCGAAATAGAGCTCTAATCAGAGAAGAGGGATGAGGGGAAAAACACTGAAGAGCTCCTTTCTTTCTGCATAAACTTTTTGTTTTGCTTTCTGCATAAACTTTTTGTTTTGCTGTTGCTTTGCTGTGTGTCTGCAGGCGTCCTCTCCCAACACAACACCGTGCGGGAGGAAGAGGACAGGGGTTTCCAGCGAGCAGCTTTCAGTGACGTTTTCACCCTCAGGGGCTCCGAGGTGACCTTCCACCTTTTGTACAGCCGAACCGCTCAGCCCTCCTGTTATTGCTTCTCGGCACCAGGAGCGAGCCAGCTTTCAGATGCCTCCTGTAAAGCATCCTGAACGGTATTTGTGGCATGCTGCGCTCAGGATGTGCTGCTTCAGATAAGCAAACATACATTAAAGTAGCAATGTGGGCACAAAAAAAAAGGCCCCCATATCCTGTTGTGGTGTGTTGACTGAGGGCTTTTGCTGTTCCGTGGCCAAGAAAACGGAGCTCACCACACTATCATTACCAAAGCTACCGAGCATTTGGTAGTTTAAAAAATTACAGCTGACGCTTCTTCTCCATGCAGTGACTTCACTTTGCCCGTTTAGTTTTTCTATCTTGGTTACAGGAATATGCGCTGCGGGCTCCGCGGGCTGCAGAAATAGGGCAAGGAAGCGACGTATGAGCTAAGAGGCGAGGGGGAGGCCAAGCGAGCCCTGCAGGAACATCCATTCATCTGTCAAGCCAGCAGTCACATGGCCGTGGCTCTCCATCAGACGCTTCCTTGTGCTGGACTCACTCAGACCGACAGACAGACAGAGGTTCATTTGTGCCTCCGCCATAAGCGCCTCTCTTTGTTTCCGTGACCTCTGGCAGAGAACCCGGCACAGACAAAACAATGTGAGCAGGGGCAAGACGAAACCCAAACAGAAAAAAAAAAAAAAAAGGGAAGAGAGGAGGGGAAAAATAGACTGGGTGGAGTGTCTTTGTTCATCATGAACTTTGCAGATTACATCACTTTAATAAAAAAAGGTTTTACTTTACCCACAGGAGAAATCTCCGAGGAGAATAGATGACGGGGCGAGACGGAAACATGGGCATGTCTCATAAAGCGGGTATCGTGTTTTGTGATAGCCGGCTTCACAAAACCTAACAAAGGTGATCTGAGGTATCCAGGTCACGAACTCACATGAAAGACACATCCAAAGTAAATGTTTAAAGGTGAAACGACCGATCACTGTGGGGAAATTAAGTAGTAAAACAATATAATCCAGTGAGGAGTTAGATATAAAAGCACACAATTAGCATATAAATGTACATAATAGAAACTGTAGAAAATAATAATCAAACAATAAAAAGCACAGACTCTAAACAGGATGCTTGTGGGATTGAGCCTGCCAACATTTTCTACATGTCAAGCAGCCAAGACTGTAAAAAGAGAAGAAGAAATGGATTTGAAAACGTTGCAACAAGAACAAACTGATGGAATAAATGTGAGAGATTAAAAAAACACAAAAAAAAACAAATGAAAAGAAGCCGTTTGTGCCCCTGATGCTGCAGACCGTCTGAAAGGCGAACATAAACAGGCAGACCGGCGCTCCTCATTAAGCGTCAGCGGTCTCACACTGCACTGACACAACACTGTGTCATCACACCGACTCTATAAAAACATCTCCCAGCGGCTGAAGTCAGCCTCGCGCTCCCCTGGGCGGCCGTGATGGAACACGGGTGCAACAGAACGACACAGATCCAAACACTGAACTCAGAATCCTGGGAAGAAATCTCAGCACAATTAACAAGGCGACAGCGACTTTTCACTGCTTTTTCCCAGCTACCTGCTGTTTGTCTGAAGCGCCGTTTCTTCTCACTGCCAGCGCAGGCGAGCGGCGCGATAATACGAGAAACATTTATGTTATCTTTGATCTGGTAAATCCTGGTGGAATGCAAAGTGATTCAGCCACTTTGTAAAACACACGGAGCAATTAAAGTATTGATCAGGCCCTCCTGCTGGCTTTGATGGGCCAGCAGAATGCGAAGGATGATAAACTTCCCCTTGTGCAATTTGTATGTGGATGTGTGTGTACATGTGTGTGTGTGTACATGCTGAATGCAGCCTACTAATATGTTAACTGGAAAAAAAAATGAAATACAACAGGTGGGAAATCAGATCAGATCAAAAACACAGCATCTCAGATGGTGCCCGAGGGAAACCAAACCTGAAAAATACACCAACTCTTGCTACTTTTAGTAAGACTTATAGCAAATTAATGTGTTTTTGTGCATTATACTGTTTCCTCCCCTTGTTTTAAATTTCATTCCAACGTCCTTACTGTCATAAGTGCAGCATGGAAGTTGCTAATGAAACTGTCGTGATATCTGTGTGGGTTATTCTGGCCTCTAAATAAAAACTACTTCTTTTGGCTAAGCTCTAGTGCAAGGAACGTTGCTTTTGGCTGTCCTGAAAGTCGTTAAACGTCATCATCTCATTTGCATACCAGGCTGATCTGCACGATTAACTCGTAAATCCTCACTGGTGATCAGCTTGCATGCGCGCTGATCATTTGCACCGCTGCAGCTCGATTTGTCACTGGTTACTTCTGATGAATAAAGTCGCCAAGCGGGTCTGAAAACTCACTAAATCGAGTGAGTTTGCTGCTCTAAATGTGATGGCTGGATCCTTACAGTAATGATATATAAACTCAAATGATCTCAACATGAACCTAGCCTTGTATCTGATGAAGGAAACGTGCTCTACCCATGAAAAAGCGAAAACACCCACACACTGCTCTTTATTTTCAATCAGCGTTCCAAACAGATGGTCGAAACGTGAGCTCATTAAAAAATAAATCACGTGGGAATGCAAAGAATAGGGTGATTTTTTTCTCTCCTTTTTCATATGACCTTTTTCATATGAAGACATTTAAATGGCAAAACGTTTGTCAGTAAACTTGAGATGATGAAAGTGAGATTATAGATTTTCCTCCCACCCAGCTCACGGATGTGTGTGTGTGTGTGTGTGTGAAACAAACCAGCCTAAGTGACATTTCCGGGAGCTTATTTGAGGATTTTCAAACTCGGAGCCAATCGATGCTGACTTGGACTCGGCAAAGTCTCGTTAACTCCCCGTTTTAGGAAGAATGAGCCGGAAGCGTCGCCACGCGTGATCGGTGTTTGCCTCGCACCGGGACGCCGGCGCAGTCACCGAGAGAGCAACCCAATTAGTCAAAGGTTCATAATGATATCAGAGGAGGAACATGACGAGAAGCGGTGAAAGAAGACAGTGTGTGTGTGTGTGTGTGTGAGTGTGTGTGTGCCATTCATCGACTGCATAATCACTAACAGGAAAGAGGGCATTAATAGGACACAGCTTTTATAAAAAGGGCATTCTTCCCAATAATACTCACAGTTGCTGATGACTCCACCCAGAGGATCGCCTTTGAAGTCAAACTCGATGTCCATGTATTTCCCCTGCGGCCCAGAGCACAGCAGTTAGAACAGAACTTCCTGAAACTAAAACACCCCGATTATCATACCCAAAGACGAACAGGGGAAAAAAAAAAAAAAAAAACAACAAAAAAACTGCTCTCATTGTACCGAGTCAATGACCTTTTCTAGCCTCTAGGACTTTTGACACAGACAAAATAAGATGATAAGAACCGAGGGGATTAATTGGGTCCCAGGCGTGCCCTTGATGACAAAGCCTCGGTGCCACGGTGAGGCGAACCTCGCTGAAACACAAGCCCGTGAACATCCAATTATACTTCTGACATGGCTCCAAACTAACATTTTCCACCGGGGGTTGAACATTTTAGCGACGCGATCTCATAATTTGCTGTCATAGTGGCACCAAACCTTCTCCAGCGTAACGTTTTCTCACCTCGGCTGTGTGTAGCCCACACAGCGACAAGGGGAGTGCTTCTCACTTTGCTCGATTTTAATACTTTTAATACAAAAAAATGAGAACATCAAGTGCTTTTAGATGCAAAGTGTCGAGGTCCTCAAAAGAGCAACATCATCTGCAAACGGGTTTTGTTTTCTTATCGCCTGGCAAGGAGGTGGCGGAGGTTTTGCGTCTGTCTGTCCGTGAGCAGGATATCTCAAAACGTTGCTGACGGATTTGCATGAAACTTTGAGGAAAAACTGGTCCTGAACCAAGGAAGAGTTTTCACGCCAATCAAAAGACAAAGACAAAAGATGCAACAAGGACAAACGGAAACGCGGCTATATGACTGCGTTGCAATTTGCCTCATTCACGCCAACAGCATGTTCGGTTAACTGACATCACACAGGGGATTAGACGTTAAAACTGCCATAAAAATATTATTTCAGCAGCATCGAATGAAATGACGTACAGGCCACTTTCATAATTTTGAATCTTGAGCCCTAGTTGTAAAGTGTGATCGCTTCCTTTGCATTATTTTTCTCTTTCAGATACAAATTCCTTACTAATATTGTACATACTGCCTGCTTTTTTTTCTTTCCCCAAAATGATTTATGTATTAATTAATTGGACCCTGCACTAAATAGCCATGAATTTCTGTCAGATTGTTAATCTCAAATGATTGCTTTGACTGGACGCCTTCCCCAACTTCTCACATTGTGTAATAGTGATGTACATCTGTGTGTGCAATGAACTTATATTAATCACCATAAAAAATAATAATAATAAAATTTTAGCTATGTTAGTGGTAAAAATGAATCTTTCACTGCCAGTCTTACTCCATCAATTATTATTATAGGAGTTCTGAGTCAAAACTGTGCAAGGAAACCCATAACTCGCCGCCTATTAAAACAAGCAGAGGCCAGACTTCAATATATTTAGTATTACACTTTGAGACAGTTTCCATCTCACTTTTATTAAGTTTTGATGACGCCAGGCTCTTGAAATTCTTGTGATGATGCATAATCACTCTCTGGTCTGTGGTGGCACCGACTCAATGGATGCAGTCAGGAGATTTGAAGCCTAATTTATTAAACGACGGGCAAATGAATCGTGCATAATAATGAAAAGTGCGAAACAGTCCTCTGTAATGGCTCTGCATTGCATGGGGTTCATTTTTAGCCTCTGAAGTTTACAGTGGCAAGTGTGTGTTTCTCCATGACACACTACACGATACACACAAGGAGCTACACTTGTGCACGCAGAGGTGTGAGTGTGTGAGGGTGAGATGCTGTCAAATTACATGGCGAGCGAAGGCACCATGAACAAAAATGACAAAAAATCATCTTGCAAGCCGCACAGGTGCCACCTGTTCTTTCTTTCTTTCTTTCTTTCTTTATTTTTATCTCAAAAGTCTACAAACAGTTGCAAAATACAAAAAAAAAAAAAAAAATGAAAAAATGATTGCATACTAGAGCCCTGAAGTTCTTTCCCTCAAACTCTATAAAGTCAGTGCCTCCGGGCAGCAGATGTATTCATAAAACCAGCTGCCAATCACCAGAAAGAATTGCTATGAAATAACTGGCCTCTGTGGAGGAAATGACCTTTTTTTCCTTCTCCCTCTCTCTGCTGGAAGAGTCAAACAAACCATTTCAGCCCCTCTCTCTCCCGCTCTCTCTCT
This sequence comes from Myripristis murdjan, assembly GCF_902150065.1. NCBI lineage: Eukaryota > Metazoa > Chordata > Actinopteri > Holocentriformes > Holocentridae > Myripristis > Myripristis murdjan. The sequence goes on along the minus strand of NC_044000.1, from coordinate 30,597,743 downwards.
CTCCCCTTCAGTTTGAAGCTTGGGAGTTAGAACAGCGAGTCCTGTGTGCCGGACAGTTTGATTTTCTCCCCTCCTCTCTCTTGTATTTATAGCAGACAGATCCTCGGAGCAGGGAAAGCTCGAGCGGCGAGAGGACCGAGGCCAAGCTCAATAAGTCTGTCACCCGCCACAAAATGAAGTGACAGTTTGATCTGTCTGCTTTGTAGGTGATGAGCTACGACTGTCCAGCGGTTTTACTCCAAGGTTACCTAAATATAAACGGATCAGGGGCCTAATCCTTTATAATACTCCCTGTTATGAGTGCCTGTAAGCCGGAGCACCGGGATGTAGATAGGCGTTATGTGGCACAGCTTTAGCAGTGCCACCGCACACGGGAGATGGCATATGGTGAAAAAAAAAAAACAGGGAAAGAAAAAAAAAGTGGCACAGTAAAAGTATACTGGCACTTTGGCTGCTGGCAGAGCAAATTGTGATAAAAACCACGATACACTGAGGAAAAATTCCTCAGCCTTGTGGCAGGCACTGGGTGTGTTTTGATTCGTTTTTTTTTTTTTTTTTTTTTTTCTTGGCATCTAACGGGATTTATTCATCCTAATTGGGCCCGGCTTGCAAAGAGTCCAGAGCAAAAGAAACATTCACGTCGCGAAAATGAAAATGAACTCGGATCTGAGTCAGACTGCTGCCGCCGGGCCGCCTCGCCAGGAACCCGGCTTAAGATAGCGAGCGCCGAAATGCCTTCCTGACCAAAAAACGAAATCGGCGAGAGAGGTTCAGTGATGCTTACTGTGCCGTCTCCAAACAGCCACAAGCCGCCTTTTAACGGTAGACGACTACACGAACAACAGTTTGAAGGCGCCCCCTAGTGTCCGTTGTTCTCCGATCACGGGACATAGATTTATACTGGCGGCTGCAGGGACTAACATTAGCTAGCCAGCAAATTCAAACAAGATCATCATGAACTAGTGGCTGACTAAATGGTTTATACAGGGTGACCCAAAAAAACGGGAATCTTTGAAGTGCGTATTGGCAGACATGAGCAAGTGGCAGCACAATTTTTTAAAAAATTAATATTCCATCATTGTTTCTTAAATGGCATGTTTTAAGGTTTCAATTACTATGAATAAAATATTTTTCTTCCATCACTCTTGGTTTTATTGGATTGGTAAAAAGTTCCCGTTTTTTTGTGTCACCCTGTATTTGAAAAAAAAAAAACAACCTAAAAACTTGTGCATGCATTATCGATTTACACATTTTTGCTTAACAGTTATTCAATACATAACGTAACATTACACATCAACCTTAATTGTCACATTTAATCAGTATCAGCATCATAATAGCCTGTGTTCATTATGCTTAAGTATTTCAGTCATTCTCCACTGACTTCACTCAAGTTGAAAAATTTCCACGGATGCAGAGCCGTGGTCGGACAGGAAAATCGACGCATCGGAAAATCCCCCGGTGCTTCTCGTATCTGGCCACCGAAAGGTCACAGAAGAAGAATGACCTGTGATGACTTTTGTTATGATTTGACGCGATGCAAATAAAACGGAAAGTGAAACTGGTTTGTTGGTATTTGTACGTCATGCACAGGGAAGAGGCGGCTGCACGGGGGTTCCTCAAATCTCTCATCTTCAAACCCCTGTGGGGCGCACGGTCATTTAGGAGATGAGTTGGAAATAAGTGCTCCCTTGATGAAGTGGATAATGTGTAAAAAATTATCTGTGTGCCCGGCAGCCAATCACACAGACAAGCCCTTTTCTCTTGGCTTGTTTGTTGTGACCGTGTTGGCCCCTGTTTCATGTGTCTGCAGAAATGAGCACAAAGCAGAAGAGTTTGATCGTGTTTTCCTGGCTGTGGTTCGCAGAGTGTGTTCGCCGGTCGCTCACACGCGGGACAAAGTGACAGCTCGAATGTTTGCTCCGCTCTGGCATTTGGCCGCTGTGTGAGCAGCAGAGCGGGTCAAAGGTCATCACCGTAATCGGAGGTTTGCAGTCAAACGCACGCCTCCGACGCTGCCTGCACACCAGCACACACACACACACACAGGCCATTTCTTGCAGACTGCAGAACTGTCCGGCCTGTTGCAGCTGAGATGACACATCACTTTGGTCGTCCCTTCTTTAGGAAAACAAAACAGCAGTGGGAAAACTTGGCAAAAAAAGAAAAATGCAGGAAGAGCTTCCTCAAACACGGCGATGTGCTGGAAGAGGCCGGCTGCAGACATCTGGACGTGGCCAGGAGGAGCTGGAGCTGTCCTGAGTTTATTCCCTGTTTGGAGCTCAGTGTGTGTGTGTGTGTGTGTGTGTGTGTGTGTGTGTGACGTGACGGAGTCTACACTTGCTGCTCAGGACTGGGTTTGTCAATGCACTCATTTCTGCAGCTCTGATTTTTAGCATCACCATTAAACAAACACCTGCATCAGAGTAGGGAATGAAAAGGTTGTTTCAAATAAAACAAACCAAATGAAGGATTTTAATCTCGTTAGCTCTCAGAAAGGCCACCGCAGGACAGGATCCAGCGGCTGAATCTGGGGGTTTTGACTGACACGACAACACCAAGAGAAACCTTCAGTCTCTGTGGCCTGACAGCTTCCAAAGAGTTTGAATGTGTTCACTGCAAAAATGCAAAATCTTACCAAGATTATTTGTCTTATTTCAAGTCAAAAATGTCTTATTTCTAGTCAAAATATCTCATTACACTTAAAATAAGACATGATCACCTCAGAAGTAACTTGTTTTTAGACAATTTTTGTTTTGCTTGTTTCATTGGCAAAATTTGCCAGTGGAAAAAGTGAAAATTCAGAAACAAGAAACAAATTTTGCCAATGAAACAAGCAAATTTTCACTTGTTTCAAGCAAATTTTCACTTGAAACAAGTGAAAATTGTCTAAAACCAAGTTATTTCTGAGGTGATCATGTCTTATTTTAAGTGTAATGAGATATTTTGACTAGTGATAAGACATTTTTGACTTGAAATAAGACAAATAATCTTGGTAAGATTTTGCGTTTTTGCAGTACTGACATCAGAGCCACATCCTAATCATGGTATTGATCAAGCAACATCAGGTGAAAAAAAAAAACTATACTATAAACTGCACAGATCCTAAAACCAACTGTACTTTGCAGAAGTCGAGGCAGATGTGGAGAGGGACAAAGAAAACCAGAGAGGAAAGTAACACTGCAGGTCTTATTCTGAAAGCGAACAGAGACATTAGAGAGACAACAAAGAGAAAGACACTAACGCACAAACTGGGCTAGTTTGATTATGCCGACATGTGGATCAAAACGTCCGGCCTGTGCATAATCCTCAGCGAATAAAGCCTCATTGTGGGAGCAAACGACACACTGACACACATGGACGGTGAAGGAGATACTCACGAATCGGGACGAGTTGTCGTTCCTCACTGTTTTGGCGTTCCCGAAGGCTGGAAAAGAAAGGAAACATCTTGATTTGGGTATTTCAGGAAGAGACGTGCGATTCAAACTGACTGATGAGCTCACGGCTGCCGAGACGACGGGCCGAGGGGGCGCCAAAAACGTATCGATGATCCCGAACGCCGCGCCGCCGCTGCAGCTAAGCCGTCAATCATGCAGTGGATGGATCAGAGACATTTGTACTGATGAAGCCCGATAATGCTGTATGGATTATGCAAAGCACCGGGGCTTTCCAGGCTTAGGAGGAGATGAACCTTGCAGTCACGCCACATTAAAGTCAAAGCGCTTCGGTGTGTGTGTGTGTGTGTGTGTGTGTTTATAGATAAATAACATCAAATATAATAGTTTCTTGAGGGTTTTATTACTGACCTGACATGAAGAGCCTATTTGTCTACATGTCTACAAGTGAAAAAGTCAGACCACATGAATTTCCTCAGGTAAGCATTATCTTCAAAGGTAAAGCATGAATACCTCGGTTTTTAGAGGCACTTTGAAAGTGTGTGTGTCGAGGCCTTCGAAGCGAGCCATTTCCTCCTGTGCTCTTTTTGCAAACGACGCCTCGCTCCCTTCCCTCCCGAGCACATTTCTACATTAAAATGCTAATGACGTGTCAGTCAGCGCTCTGCTGTGAGTCTAACTCCGCTTAATTGCTGATAATAGCTGATTAATGTGTGCCCGAGTCCGACGTTAACGCGAGTGTGTGGGCCGCCGGTTCAGCCAGCACGCCGGCAGCCGGAGGGGGGGGAGAGAGAGAGAGAGAGAGAGCGCAGAGAACAAAAGAGACGGGAGGAGATAAAGTTAAAGAAAGCAAGAGGGCAGGAGGAATTAGAGAGAGAGAGAGAGAGAAAGAGAGAGAGTTGGTGATAGAAGACGAATAGAACAAGAAAGAAAACACAAAAAAGAGTCAGAGCAAACAAAGGTCTGTCTCTGTCTCTCTCTCTCACACACTCTCTCTCTCTCTCTCTGTCTCACACACTCTCTCTCACTCTCTCTCTCTCTCTCTCTCTCTCCAGCTTGCAGGCCGTTACATTAGCAGCAGCTAAACTCTTACAGATGTGCCGAGGCTCTGCAGCGGCTCAAGCCCGAGCACACAGCTTCATCATTCATGGGCATTTCCTGTCTGCTGCCCCCAATTAAAACCCAGCTGCTCCTCTGCCAGCGCTCAACTGTACGGGAGGAAGAGGAGGAGGTGTGTGTGTGTGTGTGTGTGTGTGGGTAGAGGGTTGGGGGGTGGTCGCCTATGTGTGCTACACTGGGAATAGGTTGAGAAAATAAGTGCATTGTGGAAACGACCGAGTGAGTGAAAGTTCTGCAGAGATCTGACGCATTTTTCACTAATAAGCCTGACATTTCCGTGACTGTGTAATTTCTGTGACTAATATTTATCCGCGTCCATATCAAAAGGTTATTTTTTTTTTTCTGTTGTTGTTGCAGCTTAATCCCTGATTCAGATGTCCCATGTCTTCGGTTTGCTAAATCTATCACTCAGGAATGTGGCAATAGGAAACATCCTTCTGGGCGTACCCACATCGACCAGGGCGCTTGATGTTCACGACCCCCCCCCCCCCCACCCCCCTTTAAATCAGACAAACATGTTTATGTACAAAACGGCATTTCCAAAATGTCTTGGACGTATATCATAGTGAAGCGGCGGGATGAAACTCGCACGCGATGAAAGCAGCTCAGTGAGTTCTCTGGGTTCTCCAGGACTGTGGGAACCCCGGTCCAACCAACAAACCGAATAAAAAAGTGAATTTGGCATTGGGTCTAAATAAGGGCGACACTCTTGGTGCGACACCCCGATTGGACAGGATTCATTTCTTAATCATTTTGTCCATAAAATGGCAAATATAATGACAAACACTCATGGAAAGTCAACAGACGCCAAAGTGACATCAGATTGCTTCTTTAGACCTACAAGGATTTGAAAAAAATTTTAAAAAGTATAATTTTGTATTGTTTATGTTATCTTAGCGCCTTAACGCTGCATTGACCTACATCTATGCACACGTTTTTTTTGCACATTGTTTTTTGCACACTGTTGCACCTAGATCTCTAGTGTGTTGTACTTAGATCTTATTCTTTATTTTTTATTTATTTAATCTTGTAATCTGTGGATACTGCTGAAAAACTGCAAATTTCCTTCGGGATGAATAAAGTATCTATCTATCTATCTATCTATCTATCTATCTAGTGATCTTATCTTAAGAAGTTTGAATCAGCAAATGTTTGGCTTTTTTTTTACTTGATAAATGACTAAATTAATCAATCAAATATCTAAATTATAACTGATTAATTATCTGTTGATGTCTGGTGCCGGCCGGGCAGAGGCTTCACTCACCCTCCAGGACGGGGTTGGACTGCAGCAGCTGTTCCTTGACCTTGTTGACCTCCTGGCCCTTCCCACACACCGCTGCCACGTATGACATCACCAGCTTACTCGCCTCTGTAACACACACACACACACACACATATACATATACACACACAAATATTAGGTCACGGCCTGTGCTAGACATGGCTCAGGAACAAGTGTGACATACACCTCCCCCCTCCCCCCGTCCTGAAAACCCCCTTACATCATCCCCCTGGAGCCCCATCAGGGCGGGGTGTGGAGCGCTCATTTAGCCCGGGGCCCCCGTTTCACACACCCCGTGCAAAACACCCACCTTGTTTGGTTAGATGGTTGCCATTATTGCATCAAGTTATCATCATCAATATTAACGGCTTTCACTGGGAAGCGAGCGGGAAACTTATGAGAGCCGCGGCCTCGTCGGGATCTGCTGGGATTACCCCCGCTCGCCCAGATTCCCCTCTCATGTGTCGGGACCGGGGCCAGTTCCAAAGGCTCAGACAGCCGGCGTGTGTGTTGATGGGAAAATGTAACCCTGAATTTATGGAGTGGAAAAAAAAAAAAAAAAAAGCTGATACACGCTCTCAGGGCGTCTTGATTCTGTCTGGTACAGGCGACATGTCTTGTAAGATGATGGTGTTTGGATCATCTGCCCTGTGACCCAGACTGATGATGTTTGAGATGAGCCTCGACGGGACAGGGACGGCCTTGACAGCAGTTATTGGCATCGACCGCTGATGGAGCCGACACCAAAACAGGCCCAGATTTTCTTTCAGACAGCCTGTGGCCCAGACACGCAGCCTTGTGATCAGAGGCTTTCAAACGTTTTTATACTCCGAGCACCAAATATGACTTTCATAAGTCACAGAGCCCTGTTTGAAGTGATGTGGCCTGATGGATCCTGATACGATGAGATATTTTGCTTCGTGTTATTACATCATTAAGGTGTCATTCAATATTAAAATAATCATTTATACATTTTTGTGTCATAAAAATCTCTATTGAATTAAGTTGTACGCTGCAAAAAGTCCAAATCTTACCAAGAGTATTCGTCTTATTTCAAGTAAAAATGTCTTATTTCTAGTCAAAATATCTCATTACACTTAAAATAAGACATGATGGAACAAGCAAATTTTTACTTGTTCACTTGTGTCACAAGTTGCTTGTTCCATTGGCAGAATATGTTTCTTGTTTCAAGCTAATTTTAACTTGTTTCAAGTAAATTTTCACTTGAAACAGGTGAAAATTGTCTAAAGACGAGTTATTTCTGAGCTGATCATGTCTTATTTTAAGTGTAATGAGATATTTTTACTAGAAATAAGACATTTTGACTTGAAATAAGACAAATAATCTTGGTAAGATTTGACTTTTTGCAGTGTAGTGAACTGAAACGGTTCCTCATCCTGCTGAGGGCCCCCTGGAAGCCGCTCAAGGACCCCTAAGGTTCCTCAGACCACATGTTGACAACCCCCGGGCGAGTCAAAACAAAACGGCTGCTCCAAAAAGATCGAGATGGCTGATTAAAAGATATGCGCTGTATGATCATGACTTTTTTTAATCTCTTAAGACAGAAAAATAAACTTCCTTAGTCATTTCTCTCAGACGGTGCAGTATGCAACGTCTCCTGCAGACGATACTGGCATCTGATAATATCCTTTTGTTCATCTGAACCTCCAACCGTGGCTGGATGGATTATTACCAGCCCTGAAGACACGAGCGCTCACACCGGAGACGCAGGCATATTTTCCTTTGGTCTTATTCAACACTCAAATCCAAATTCATCTGTGTGACCAGCTCCATGGAGTGAATCTGTTAAATCCTCAAGAGGCTGCGGCTTCACGTAAAATATGCTGATGGACTACATGATCCATCAGCTTGTACTCAGTAAGGTGGGTGAGACAGAAAATCGATATTAAAAAAAAAAAAAAAAATTATTGCAGCATTTCCCCTGAACTGATACATGTCTTTTTTTTTCTATTACCAAGTCAATTTTTCCATTAACTCCACAAGCAGGGGCCTTAAAATCTGCAGTCACAAATTTTCCAATTTCAGGATATTTGAAAAAAATCATAATATGTAGCAAACGGGTGCTGAAGTGTCGCTGTAATCCTGTACCTGCCAATTCCCAGCCCTTTCACTCAGGCTTTGTGAAATGTAGTGATACTGCGGGGTAAAAAAAAAAAAAACAAAAAAAAAACAAAAAAAAAAAAACGGTGTTGGACTGTGAAAATAGCATTCACAGGAAATTCAGGGAAAGAGTGCTGGTAATAATAATAATAATAATTCACAACAACAAAAGATTAAGGTTTCAGTCTAAACCACAAAGGCTGTTTGAAGCACACGGTATCAAGATGATTCCTGCTTGTTTGAGATGAGGGCAACATGCTGCAACTTTCAGATCAGCTGAATGAGGTAACACTGCTTTAATAAAAAAAATCACTCCCTCAATCTGGGAAATGCATGCAAATCCAGTTCGGGTGCTATTTCTGTTAACATCACGTTGAGGCACCAATAAACACGCACAAAGATGAAAAAGGGTCTTAGGGTGGAACCATGAATGAATAAAAGAACAACATCAAACAGTGCAGCATCCATTTCATCATCTTCAAAGAACTCAGAGTTGCTCAAGATGCTGAGAAACAATTTATAAAATAACCTCCACCGTGCTTTCTTAATATCAAAGCAGAAATCAAACACTGAAACTGAAGGAAAGGCTGATATTGGAACTCGATGTGAAGTCAGGAGCTTTAATGGGATTAAAATGTGGTAACCTGATATGACAGGAGCTTTACAGTGCTGTGTATGACTGTATATATATATATATGTGTGTGTGTGTGTGTGTGTGTGTCCATTCAGCCCTTCAATATTAATTCTCATTGTGCTTTTCCTCTTGTGTTTTGTCCGACTTTGTTGACTCAACAAGGCAGGTGCTGACAATGGGACTTGGCACTTTGCAAGGCAGGTAACATCACCTAACCATTCAACCTGCACACAAATGATTGCACCTGCAGCTCCGAGGACAATTAAATAATATTAAGTTCCCCGATGATACGGCCATCGAGGGTTTCAGTGACTCCACAACCAGAGAGTGATACTCCTCTTTCACCATGCAGGTAATAGAGAGAGTTTTGGGGATTTGGCGGAGCCGTTAAAGGCCCTCGGCTCACCTGTCTCACACCGAGCTGTGAATATTACAGGAGTCAAACAACATCCAAGCCTTCGGGCCATCTATGAAAACACGATCGAGTCGGGCGGAGAAAATCATCTCAGAATCAAGTCATATCCAGCTCCGCCCGCCAGGCGAACGTCTCAGGTTCCCTCTCGTCGGGTCAACAGATGCAAACACTCGTTTGTCCCCCTCCTCCATTCAAATCCTGCTAATTCTACAGCCCAAAAATGCCAAATTCATGCATGTTCTGTCCAAATGAGCCAATATAATTGCACATCAGTGTGTATCTTTGTGTATTCTATGTATCTTGTGTGTATTTATGTATTGCATGTGTTTGTGTCTTTTTTGCAGCAGGAACTGTTGTGCCCAGGGCAAATTTTCCTTCCAGTCTGTCTATTGCAGTCTACTCTAATCTAACGGCGCCACCCTCATCCACACTGTTCCATTGTGATTTGTCTATCGCAATCATTTCTCACATATTGCAGATGTAGGTCAGCATGGAGGGTAGTTCCAGTTTCAGGTACAAACATGATGCAATGTTTTCCCAAAACAAAAGTGGCATCCAGCTGGCCTTCAGGCTGGATCCAGACGTGATCACACTCTGTGCTGTGGCTTGCCTTATCACACAGTTACTGTTTTTTTTTCTGACTGTGCTCTGAGCTATTGTTAAGCACTGCAAACAAGAGGCGTTCATGGTACATTTCAAGCCTGCAGGGGGACATTAGCTAACCACCGGTACGACTTTCCCCGGGTAAATAAAAGGTGAACGAGTAAATGGAGTGAGCGCTGAGTCACTAACCAGTTTTTCCCGCTCCGCTCTCGCCTGTGATGAGGATGCACTGGTCTTTGTCCTGGTCCCGTAGCGAGCGGTAGGCCTCATCTGCCAAGGCGTAGCTGCAACACAGAAGCACAAGTGTGAAGAGTTTTTTTTTTAAATATTAATAATACATGTCTTATCCTCATTATGGAGATTAAAAAGACATGGCACCAAACAGACAGAGGCTCATGATGAAAATTTTGCTTTTGTGTGATTAAAGTGAGAGGTGCTTGGCCTCCTTTGACTGCCTTATGCAATACTTTGATGTTTAAATGTGCCAATTTCCAAGCTCATGTTCCTCAGAATATGAATATCTGGACTAGTATAATAGAATTTTTTTTTTTTTTTTTTTTACCTGGCTCATCCTCGATTTTCCAGGATATTTCTGGGGGTGATGGGGAGGCAACTGGGTAGTAAAAGTTCATTTGGATACTGTTGTGCCAGGCCGCATGGCGACTCGCCTAATCAATAGCATGTGGCTTTTTGGGAAACTAGGTCGCATCTGTGGGACAGCCACTGGACTGGCTGAGTGACTCGCAGCTTTATTTAGCTGCACTGGCTGGTTCGCATTGGGAATTTGGCTTTGACAGTTTGGAATATTGACCATTTCCTGCTTGAACTCCTAAACTAATGCCGCCGAAGCTTTTGCAATCAACAGCAGGAAAAGAACAGTTACACGCTCGAAAAACATGTCATAATTTCATTTTTTTTTACCCCAGATGAGTATTAAAACTAATTATTCAGAACAAAAAGACCAAGGCGCCCTTTCTATGAATTAAAAATGCCTTTAACAGACCAGCCTAGTTCTATTAAACACTAAAAACAAGTAAAAACTCAAGATGTGTTTAGGCCTCATGTATCTGTCAGGATGGGAAAGACAATAATTAAAACAAACATACATATCAGACGAACCAGTTGACCCTAATTTGTAGAGGGAGTGGCCACTCTCACTCTGCCAACAATCATTAAAGAGGCAAGTTACTCATCCAAGACAATAAATATCATACAAAAGAAGAAGTACCAAAATTAAAGAACGGACTGATAATTGATTGAATGGTAATTAAAGGGGCTGCACCTCTTGCCCATTTCATTATTGTTCTTATTGTTTTTTCTATCTGCTAAAGTGATCGGTTAGGTGTTTTTACTTTAATTTTCTTTTTGCTGCAGTTGCTATCTAAGTGGTACTATTAAAAAGCATTTTTAGTTCATAAATACAGTGCCTGAATGCTTTTGTTTGTTTTGAGCCACCACCAAAGATAGCTTTTCTATTGTTAGTTATCATTTCAACTGTCACATCATCAATCACTCGACTTTGAGTGATTTTATATCATCATAAAATTACTTTCTGCCACAGAAATCCTGGCAACAGTTTGAATGCTGCACTGATTCAGCGAAAATGCAAAGCAAATGATGTTTCGTTTAGGCTGAATTTTAAAAAGGGGAGTTATAAAAGGAAGCCCATTGTCACACACATTCCAGGACAGTGACACAATAAGAAAGTGGGACAGATTATTGCAGTTTCACCACCAGTGGATTCCCAAACAATAGGAGATTTGTTATTGTGCAGCTCTCTTTATGCGAGCGCTCCCTTATGATGGCTTGGGAGTAGGGTCTGAAGGGTGTGGAGGGTCATATTGCAATGACAACCTTTTATACTGGGTAAGGCGGTGGTTTATAATTTCCGTGTGAAACGCCCATGGAGAAAGAACACTTCAGGGAGAGGCCGAGGCGATAGCTCTTTACAGAACCCATTTGGCAGGGAAACAGTTATCTACAGCGCTGCAGGAACGCTGTTCCAACTTTCTCCTCCAGCAGCCCACGAGACTTCAAATTAGCCTGCTAGAACTCCCGTTCCCCCTCCCATCTGTACTTTGACATTCATTACTCAGGAATTTTTTCCAAAGCCACCACTAATAATAGCTATGATTGTGGGGGGAAATGTTGCGAGAAGCTTCCCCTTTTTTCCTCTCGACAGACTCAAAAGCTCGTCTTTGTTGGGAAAATACGGTGATCGCTTGAGACAAGGTAAAGTGTGTTTGGCATGTCTCGCAAAACCTCCCTGATGAGCTATGCCGTCATTAAGGAGTGAGCTGCGGGGTAATGCAGTGAGTAGGGAGATCATACGTCAATGAGAAAGCTCGAGTTCAAGCCCGTGTGAGGGCAGGCATCAGTCCTGCTCAAGTGTCCTGAAAGCGAGACGCTGAATCCCGACCATGCTCAAAGAAAGTGGGGGAGTAGCACAAAAAAATGCTTACATGTCATCCGATACTGCTAACTTCAAAAACCATCAAAAGTCTTCTACATTACATGTTAGATTCGACAATCAGTGTAAACATAGCTCAGGGTCGTTGTGCAGGAATGCATCAAAATAGCGTCTCCCTGGTGTCTAATTTGGCCTAATTCCTTGCCCAGAGGGGGAAGGGGCACTCCAGCTCTCCTGTTCCTCTGAGTAATGTCATTGATTAAGTGTTTATATGCACCAATTGCCCTTGACTGTTGGAATGCCAGACGCCCGCAGAGTCAGACAGGGATTTTCACACGACACGACCGCAGAGGTCTGTCGATGGCTCCTGACACGGGGATCCAGCATGTCTACGTTCACATCAGAGGCCGGGGCGAGGTTCTCAACTTTGCATCAACTTGTAGAGGCAAAGCTGCATTCGGATGAAGCGTACGACACCGGGAGCTGCAGTGCGGCACAAAACGGGTCAGACAGGCTAGGAAACAGGCAGTTTCTGGGGGAGCTGCTCAGACTTGATGCAGTTTTCTGGGGGAAATGAATTATGCTGCGATTTGTGCATTTTATGTACTGCAACTTAACGATAAATGCACACAGACACGGAAAAAGAAAAACCAAACTGTGGTCCTAATGTAATTTGAGGTACGGCACCAAAGGGATAAATGTATTAGTGGAGTCACTGTGGCTATGAGCGCACTCTTGGAGAGCATAATCACATAAAGGTGAACTACCATTGACCTCCGATGTGAAAAGCGGTGGATTGCTGGTAAGCAGCCATGACAAAGTCGAGTGCCGAGATGTACGGCCAGATGAATGCATTCCAGGCCACAGTGCGGAGTCAAAGCGCAGCCTGGCTAATGGAGCTACTGAGTTCTGCACCATCACACAGAGATCTGGACTGGGGAGCCTGCAGCCGAACCACCAACCCCAACCCCCCCAATCCAGCCTCCTCCTGCTCCAGCAAATCTCTCCAGCACCAAACGCCTTGAAACACGAGACACTTTTGCACCTTTTGGCCTTTTTCAGTCTCCGTATTAATATCCATCTCGGTTGATCCCATGCCTTATATCTTGTCTGTCTATTATCTGGATGGCCTAACAGATATGCCACCAACAAACTTGCTCTATCAAACACTCCATCCTCACAAAGCAATGAGCAGTGTTGTGAGGGATAGATCAGGATGCATTTAACATTAACACTGCAAAGACTAATGCAATGCATCCCTGACCACCAGATCAGATCACAGTGTGTCCCCGAGGTGCACCAAACCCTGCTCACACCTGTGCTTACAGCGCTGTTCGCTTGTGTGATCGGATCTGGGACGCATTTTAAAAGCGGGTCTGAACGGGGTCTTTGTTGCCTCAGCAGTCCCCTCTTGTCAAGCTGATGAAGTTACTTGATAAACATCTAATGTGATATAAAGCCCTTTTTTTAACTGAGAGTCCAGTCTCAGTTGCAGCTTTTTCTCTGGTGCCTTTTCCCCCTAAAGCCCAACCCTCCCTCTTAAACTTGGCCCCCCTTCTCCTGTACATTAACCCTCCACTATTGCATGGAGCAGACGGGCCAGGGGACATTACGTCACCGTTGAAAAGTGCAGGGCAGTGCAGCAGATGTCTGCTTTGTGAAAACAGCCCCGCTGCCTGACATGATTCTGACAATGAGCAAACCATCACACAATTATCAGAGGAGGGCCGTAAGCCGGGGGGAGGGGTGTACCAAAAGCACAGGAAGGGCTGCAAAAAGAGTGGGAGGTCCTCTGCCAGGGGCTCTGCCCAATAGCACACACACACACACACACAGCTGTACATATGAATATGAATGGCCATAATCACAATATGAATAGACCTGCAAGCTGTGGTGGGTAAGAAGAAGTCCACTCATCAGGATAGCAGCAACACCCAAAGGGAGTGAGAGCCAAAACCAAAACTCTGCATGACATCGCTCATGTTTATAAAATCTAGAAAAAAAAAAAAAAAAAAGTCCACAAATTTCACTCTATACTGTGGACACACCCAGTGACAAAGGGAAGGGAAGATAGAAACAGAGAAATCAGAATTAGACATAATTAACATGCCCGAGGCCGCAGCATCATGTAATCATTAAGACCATGAAAGCAATGCAAACAGAGAACGGATGCAGCCTTTCGCCCGTGTGGAAGTCCAACCCATGTCAAAACACCAGAGAGGCACCATCAAAAGGCAGAGGCAGAGGACAGAACCAGAGAGCGGAGGCACCGCAGTGTCTGAGGCCACCTTGATCCGAGTGGAGGCCTGCAGCAGGGCGGGGCGGAGGCGCAGGCTGGGAGAAGGCCTTGGACCAGGAGCGGCGCTTGGCACACCCCTCACACATCTGCCAGCAGGCTGTAATTTGGACGTGCACGTGGCAGTGGTGAACGCAAAGCCACACTGGCATGAGGTAAGCGGTAGAAAATAGTCATCTTCGGCCCTTTCTGATCCCAACCTCTGGTAACCGGGACAGGGGAGGAGACGAAGGGCCCGCACTCCGCAACCTGGATCTAAAAGAAGGGTGCGGCGCTTTGAGAGGAGATCCAGCTCTCTTTGAACACAAGATCTGTAGATGCTAATGGAGCTGTAAAGATGTATGGGCCTGGAGCTCAGCCCACCCAGCTACCAAGAGATGGCAGGCCCTGCTGAAAAAACTAAAGATGATTCACGTAGCACAGATGGGACAGGTTTCATTTTGTATACCTACTGTATTTCTACAAAAATCAAACTCCATTCATCATGGATCAGCCCTGTCCAGTATTTTGGTGCTCGTCTGAGTCAGCTCCTCGGCCTCCACACTGTGTGTTTGTCTCGGAGGTCGACGGCTGTACAGTAGCCTGTGATCTCAGTGTGATCTGGCCACTTCCAGCGGCCGACTGGCCTCAGGACATCCGCTGGCGCTGACGGAGCAGCCAAGGAAGCGACTCTTTCCTGCCACTGTGGGACCAGGTGGCCAGAGTGGGTGAGAGACACACACACACACACACACACACACAAGAGCATAGTCACAGAGATTGATGCCTGAGCTGCAGGTGTGAGTAGGCAGGGAGCTGTCAAATAGGCACATCTACAACAGCAAAAACACACACACACACACACACACACACATATACTCAGCAAGGAGCTTGATCCCACAGATGTGGCCCATCTGTGCGTCGTGCCCTGCTTAAGCCTGTGTGTTTCTACAAAACATGTGGTGAGGGGAAGTTTGGTCAGCACACGGGACAAGACGGCTATAAATATCTGACACAAGATCATAACAATAATAGTTTTATATTTACACATTCCCTTTGTGTGATTAACAAGGTGCAGTGAGGAACAGCTCTCCGCTGATCAAAGTAAATGAGTCAGGATGATGCACCGCTGCCCCAAATCTCTTATCCAAACACGCGGAGTTTGCTTAAAGAGCCTGCTGCTGAATTACTCATTGATGCCCCCCCCACAAAGTCCGTCTTCAAGGGGGTCCAGGGCTTTAATTTACTTGACTGTGCAGCAATTTAGTTTTCCGCAGTGGGGGAAAACACACATCCAAGTTGTTCGTCTGATCCTGGGAAAGCAGGGGGAAATAGCCATGCTGAGTAAGGTAGCAAAACATCCTCAGAGTAACACACAAAGCAGAGCTTCTTCTGAGCCCGTGTGTGTGTCCAACACACTTCACAGGGGAAAAAAACACACAGTTACAGGGTCAGAATTTAATTTAGCGACTGAAATAACCACATTATTCAGCTGACCCCGTCCCCCCGCTCCATCGATTGGTCTTTAAAAGAGCTAAAAGAGCTTCAGAGAGTTGGCTGCGTGATGAGATTTCATACAATGAGGACAGAGATGGGCGCCGCAGGGTGCTGCCTAACAGCTCCGGCTTACACACAATTGAGAATGTGTCTGTACATTATTGCGTTGGCGTGGCTGGCTCGTGTTCTGAGGGGTAATCACACCTCCCACCGCCTCCTTTTTTTTTTTCACCACAATAAAAACACACACACACACACGCACGAAACGGCAAAGATACATAAAGTGAGTGCAAACACATACAGGATGTTGGAAACAGAGGAGCCAATTCTGCTTTTTTTTTTTTTTTTTTTTTTTTTTTTTAGCCCAGAGAGCGAGAGCCCCGTCAGGCGTGAGGACTTCCCCTCCTGGTGCTGCTCCCCGTGACTCAGCCTTCCTCATGCAGTCATGGTGGCTTCACACTTCTGCCGCACCAGCCACTTCACGCTCTCTCAGGAATCGCGTCCCGAAACACGTCTCAGCACTTACAAATTATTAATTAACTCGGGGTGTAACGGCTCTCCGTCATCATTGGCTCATGTTAAGCGTCTGGCATTGATGATTTGTCTGGATAATTTGCATATTTAACGTCCAGCACAAATCAGCACCTAAAATAGTACACCAGGAAAACTGAATGATCTTTAGCCACATGAATGGATTCGTGTATTTCTTCTTCACTGCAAAAACGCAAAATCTTACCAAGATTATTTGTCTTATTTCAAGTCAAAAATGTCTTATTACTAGTCAAATATCTCATTACACTTAAAATAAGACATGATCACCTCAGAAGTAACCTGTTTTTAGACAATTGTCTCTTGTTTCAAGTGAAAATTTGCTTGTTTCATTGTCAAAATTTGCCAGTGGAAAAAGTGAAAATTCACTTGAAATAAGTGAAAATTAGCTACAAACAAGAAACAAATTTTGTTTCTTGTTTACTAAAAACAAGTGACTTCTGAGGTGATCATGTCTTATTTTAAGTGTAATGAGATATTTTGACTAGAGATAAGACATTTCTGACTTGAAATAAGACAAATAATCTTGGTAAGATTTTGAGTTTTTGCAGTGTTGATGGGGAATTTAAAAGACAGTAGCTTCCTGTACAGTGAATCCTGTTCACACATCCGACCTAAATCTAATCTGCCTTCAGTCGCTTGGCAGTTTTACTCAACACTGAACTGCTGTGTACTCTTTTCACTCAATTACAGCCAAACTAATCCAATTCACCAGGGCAGTGTTAACACTGTGAGGTTTGAAGGTAAACAATCAGGGCTCAGTCCATCACCACAACACTGCCCGCCATCCGTCGCCCAAATACACTCTCAGACAAAGACGGCATGGAAGCAGACAAACTCTGTCGCCCAGTTCAGCACAACATCACTTGACATGTCTCGAAGGGGACCGGTGACCTCCGGGTGACCCTGCGCAGAATCCTGACTCCCAGTCAGACGACAGACGGAGTCATTGTGCGGCGACTGGCAGCCCTAACGTGGGCTCACATCTGCACCGGAGCAGAGGGGGACCGCCGGCTCCCCTGCTCCCAACCAGGAAATGAGAAAGGGGACGAGGGCCAGGAGATCTGGATGAGGAGAGGATGGTTGGGGACAATTTTCGGGGCCAAAATAAACAGCTAACTGAAATATCAGAGCTGAGAAGTAAATGAGGAAAATGTCCCTGGCTCATTCCTGAAAATTCAAAAATCTGTTGTGGCCCGCAGTCAGGCCCTGCAGAGAGTCTGGTGAATTTAAAGTGCAACATGAGTGACATCAACTTTAAAATAAAATAAAAAATCTATATTCATCACCAAACGCTCCACAGCCCTCTAAGTCCTCAATCCACACCAAGCAGGTCTGTATGTTTGTTTTAGCAATCACACGCTGTCTTGCAGCGACTGAGGCAACACTCCTCAACGGCAAGAATGCAAGTTGAAGGCTTTTTAAAATGATCACGTTAAGCCGCAGCCCGAGTCATGGGAAGTACCACTTAGGAATGTAAACAATGAGAAAAGCAAACATGACACTGGCCCGATCGTAACCCGGGTCGAACGTCCCCGCAAGGCCGAGAGCTCCTTGAAAGGAAACGACATTTTCTGCACTGACAATCAGCTGGACATCGTGACGTTTCATCGGCTGGAGGTCGGTGCTCCACACTTGGACTGAGTTTTCCTAATGAATCGTAAAGATCATAAAATTAATTTTACTCATTTACATAAGTTTATAGTAAAAACTGTAAGCAGCCTTCTTGTTTAATCCCACCAAGGTTGACCAAGGTGCATTTCAAATGATTATCCATGTTAACTGTGATTTGTGTCACCGTGCATTGCAATACAATATAGAGCTGACTGAAAATGTACAGATGGAGCTTTAAATACAACCTACTGCATAACTTCAGGGCTAGACTAATAATAAGTACAGCCTTGATGTGCTTTGTGCAGCTAATGGTGCCCATATAGAGGTGTATTAAATGAGGCAACAAAAAAAAAAACTTCAATATCTACTCCTCATTTTGTAATAACTTCCACAGATTTGTCTATTCATTTGCTTTTCTAATAAATTTGTTAAATTGTAAAGAGACTTTATGTGTTATGATAAGTGCGGCCACAAATTTAAATCAAAATTCCTGTTCCAGAATAAGCACAATGCAATGCAATAAAATGGAAGTCATAGCTTTATGTAAAAGGCAAAGCAATAAATCTCTCATACAGAGGTATAAGGGGCAAGAGCATTGATAGAATTGAAAGAAGTATCACAATACTTACTTGCATTTTTTTTTTCTTCCCATTTTAACAAAGTTTTAATCTCATTTGTGAGCGTTCATTTCCTCCTCCAATGCAATATCCTATTATGTGGTAACGCATTTTGTCACTTCATTTAATTTTTGCCTGGAGTGACTTCATCTCCATTACCCCTCCTCTGAAGTTTCTTGATTTGGATTTCTGATGATTTTTTTGTACATTAAGGGTATGAAACCGCCTAAAAAATGCTGTATGTTTTCTTGACTGGTTTTGAATATGGATGGAGGCTGAGCCATGTACAAATGCAAGTGATTCAAATCTGTAGTCATGAGGATTTATTTTATTCAAATTGTTGACATGCACAGACACGAGGCCGGACTGATTGACGATTCTGTTCTCTTCCCGCTTTCCTAGCGGCTGCAGCCCTCCTCCTTGTTAACTTTCGTTCTCTACAAGTTTCCCTCCACATGATATGCATAATACATGACACGGAGGCCGCCTCTCGGAGCGGAGTGTGAGTTTACACACTCCTGAAATGAGATTCAGCAAATGTTTCCTGCCGAAACAGCCCAGCCTAATCCAAATAGGATGATGCTGCAGCCTGGTTGTACTGAGCTGTCGCTAAGCTCTGCTCTGAACAACTGTTCTGTTTTTTTTTTTTTTTTTTTTCCCTCTCCTCCTACGCTCTGAACTGCTCTGCACACCCTCCCCGCCTGGCACAATCTGATCTGCATTTATTACACATGACATGTACATATTTATATACAAATCTCTACAGTGGGCCTTAACCAACTGGGGGTTTTTGAACGTAGATCTTTTAATCTTTTTATTAACCATCTCCATTGCTGGTATTCAGTATAAATCTGACTATTTTTATGCCAAAAAAAAAAAAAAAAAAAAAAGAAAAAGTAAAAAGCCTATCAATCTGCCTTTAGATCGTCACTGGACTCAAATTCTTGACTGAAAGCAGTGGTGATGGCTTTGTTGTGAACACACTGTTGCCTCTAAATGGGAAATTAATTCACAAAACAACATTACTGAACAATTAAATGATGAAAAAAGTGCTTAAGATAACATTTCACATTTCATTTCAGGTTTTTCCATCTATATCACAGGGGCAGTGGACAACATAAACTCACTGATGTCGCATTTTAATCCAAAGTTCAATATCTTTACATTCCTGTAAAAGGTGTTAAAAGATAATGTGAACAGCCAATGATGCACATGTACCTCTCTGGACACATTTGTTACCTCGTTTGGTAAAGTTAATGTGAACAACCAGCAGTGGCCACCGTTTCATCCCATGTATTAACAACATGCGTCATTTTTCCCAGTTCCTGCATGATGAGCTGCCTTATTTGTTCCTTCATGGCTCGTGGTTGAAATTCTCTCTTGGCAAAAACAGCCAGTGAAACCCACCCATAGAGACTTTCAGTAATAATCCTGTCACTCAATTCTAATGACTCACTCCGATTTTGCTTTCACAAGTGGCGACAAGAACCTGACATCTTATTTCCATCTAATATCACAGTCAGCGCATTAACGGGCCGACCTCCTACACTCAAATTAAATACAGCAACGCTACAATCAGGAAAACTCTGGGGTTAAATAAACCACTAATGTTCTTATTACACATATTTCCTGCTGCCTTCTGCTGAAAACATGCACTGCAAAAACGCAAAATCTTACCAAGAGTATTTGTCTTATTTCAAGTCAAAAATGTCTTATTTCTAGTCAAAATATCTCATTACACTTAAAATAAGACATGATCACATCAGAAGTAACTTGTTTCATTGGCAAAATTTGCCAGTGGAAAAAGTGAAAATTCACTTGAAATAAGTGAAAATTTGCTAGAAACAAGAAACTAATTTTGCCAATGAAACAAGCAAATTTTCACTTGAAACAAGAGACAATTGTCTAAAAACAAGTTACTTCTGAGGTAATCATGTCTTATTTTAAGTGTAATGAGATATTTTGACTAGAAATAAGACATTTTTGACTTGAAATAAGACAAATAATCTTGGTAAGATTTTGAGTTTTTGCAGTGTGAGGGCTTTTGAAGGAACCCGTTAAAACCCGATGCGAGGTGTAATGGATTGTATTTCACTCGGCTGAAATCAATGTCATCCGTTTGGCTCCATTTTGTTTTGCGTGGTTACATAAGCTGTGCACACAGATAAAAAAAAAAAAAAAGGGTCCACAGCCATTGTTCTGACTGTGAATGGAGAGGTTTCACTCTGCTGTTGGGCAATCACAGACAATAGGAAATCCATAAAACCTTGTGCTCACAAAGCGGTGAATGGCTGAGGGCACGGCCAAGTTTAATCTGCGTGTCGGTAAACCGTGGACAGCTTGATGCAATATCTCTTATTATATCTTCTGTATTAATGATTACCAGTGGGCATGGGCGATTTGAAATACCAAATCCAGCCAAACAGAGCTGGGTACACACTGCGTGAGCAATGTGTAATCTACATGACCTGAGACAAACACGTCTTGCCAAGTGCGCAGAGAAAATATGGAAGTGAAAATATGGAAGTGGAAGAAATTAAAAATATAAGTATACATCATGCCGTAAATACAGTTTTGCCTGCTTCCACAAATACAGCCATTTATTATACATATTTGCCACTGCATTAGAATTTCCCAGCTTTATCCACATTTGCATTTTATTCTTGGGCTGCACAGGTGGGTGGAAAAAGGGAACACACACACACACACACAGATCCACACACACACACACAGCTGTTCCACCTGCCTCCCTTGCCACCTCTCTCCAGGTTCACCTCGCTCGCCATCACGCCAACACACACACGCTGGAGAGCACTCGCTCTGCCCACCCGAGTCAAAACGCCACTTCCACGAGAGCCCACTTCAACCTGCCTACGTGCAGCCCGGCTCTGCGAGAACAGCTCACGCAGGCCTCCGGTAAATCAAAACACTCTTATTTATGTAACAGCAAACAGGCGGGACACGTGGCATGGGCCCGGCTCGCCGAGGCTCCACAGGTGTGATGTGGCGGTGAACACGGGACAGGTGCAGGTGCAGAGGTCGTCTAAACACTTCATGTGTCCACTAACAACATGGAGCGTGGGTGTTTTGCAAAACAGCAGGATTATTCAGAGAGGGTTAATTTGTGAAAACCGGCCCTGACCAAACATCACTTGTGGATGTCATCCCAATAAAAAAGAAGAAAGAAAAAAAAAAAAAAAAAAACTGCCTCTCCAAACTCGGCCGCCCCGAGGGGTTTCTTTGGGAAAACAAGTGAAAGTGAGCCGTGGGCGGGTCAGACAAGCCTATGCACTTTAATCTTGGGACTGGAATGACACGATCACCCAGAAGTAAATTGCTTTTAGACAATTTTCACTTTCAATTCGCTTGAAACAAGCGAAAATTTGCTTGTTTCATTGGCAAAATTTGCCAGTGGAAAAAGTGAAAATTCACTTGAAACAAGCTAGAAACAAGAAACAAATTTTGCCAATGAAACAAGCGAATTTTCACTTGAAACAAGAGACAATTGTCTAAAAACAAGTTACTTCTGAGGTGATCATGTCTTATTTTAAGTGTAATGAGATATTTTGACTAGAGATAAGACATTTTTGACTTGAAATAAGACAAATAATCTTGGTAAGATTTTGAGTTTTTGCAGTGTATTATTATTATTATTATTATTATTATTATTATTATTATTAAAAGAGCCGTGCCGCTGTCAAGAGCTGTGCGTGTTCAGGGATCCAAGTCCAGGTCTTTTATTGGACGGGACGCAGTTATGACATCAAACAGAGCATGTCTTATCACTAATGCCCATATGTGCTACAAAGGAGCCATTATAATGACTTTGCTTTTTTTATTTCCTTATTGCCTTTGAAAGTGACCGGGCCGGCGAAAGACACTGGAAAGGCAAACAAAGGTGCGAGGCCACGCTGAGGCGAACGAGGCTAAAGTCCGTGGGTCATCCATACAAAACAAACAAGCGGCATGTAAAATGACACGCATCCTCGACTATTCAAAATGCATCTGGGCTCAGACGACTGTGTTGCAGTGAATAACATTCAAACCTGCCGTCCAGGGCTTTGGCGGCCGTGTTCAGCACGACGCCTGCAGAGAAACCAGACATCTGGCAAACACCACTGGATGAGAGAAGCTCCGCACTACTGTCTCTGCACATGTGTGTGACATCTGGCACTAGAAGACCAAGTTAAATACAGGAATACACACCCACACAGACACACACACACACACTAATAAATTTATAGGTTCCATTCACAGTGGGATGTAAACCAACATGTTAAGGACGTTGTCTGTGCCGCCCCAAACTGGAAACCCCTTCACTTTTAAATCATGCCTTGGAAATTACATAAGCTGATGAGAAACACCTCACACACACACACACACACACACACACATAATGTGTAGGGGGAGATAGTACAGAGGAAATGCTTCTCCATGCCGGGCAGCAGAGTACTCCCTGCAATTAGCCGACTCCCACATGAGATCTCTGGTCTTAATCAGCGCTCTGACGTGAAGGCCTGAGCCTTTCTCTGGAAACATCTCTGACGCCGCTGATTCACCTCACAGGTAATCAGCATGAATGTGCCCAGCGCACAGAGCAGACGCCGTGCACGCTGCCGGTGCTGTTTTTATGTTTATTTCAACAGGGACAGCACCGGTCAAACATTTACTCTCGAGTCTCGCTCGCATCTTAATACATGACATTTTTATTTTTAGAGTGAAGAGCTTCTTTGGTGATGACAAACTCCCAAACACTGGTGTGGATGTTCATGGAGCTAAAGCTGTCAGCTCCTCGGGAACAGTCTGGGGCCTCTGATTCATATCTTCCTGATCTACATGGAGGTTTTTTTTTTTTTTTTTTTTTTTTTTTTTCCTCGTGTTTTGTAATGCTGACAGAGCAGAGGACTGGTGCCATTCATCTGCTCGGGGCTGAGCTTCCAAAACGTTGGAAGCCAAAGTTGTGCTTCACGTCATGTGTCTCTTTCCTCCACATGATGCACTTAATCAGAATCTTAATCTCTTAATGCAGCTTGAAAGTCACAATTAAATGAAAAACATCTCTTTGGCAGTGTTAGCCAGACACAAATTTCCAAACTTGTACATTCCATGACTTTTTCTTTGTGAAAGATGTAGTTTTAGCGATTACTTCACCATGGTTATTTTTAATAGAATCAGCACCAGTCAAACATTTTCCTCCGATTCTCACTTTAATACATGATATGCCTATTTTTTATCCCATCTACTTCACCAGCAGGTGATATTTAAACAACAGCTACTTAAAGGCAGCACAGCTAAGTAAAACACTGTTTGATTAACCAACAGTGAAAATAGTCATTCGTTTCAGAGACCGTCAGGACACACAGGGCGCATTTTGAGCACACACACACGAAAAAAAACAAAAACAAAAACACACAGACTCGTACACTGCAAAAACTCAAAATCTTACCAAGATTATTTGTCTTATTTCAAGTCAAAAATGTCTTATTCCTAGTCAAAATATCTCATTACACTTAAAATAAGACATGATCGCCTCAGAAGTAACTTGTTTTTAGACAATTTTCACTTATTTCAAGTGAAAATTAGCTAGAAACAAGAAACAAATTTTGCCAATGAAACAAGCAAATTTTCACTTGAAACAAGAGACAATTGTCTAAAAACAAGTTACTTCTGAGGTGATCATGTCTTATTTTAAGTGTAATGAGATATTTTGACTAGGAATAAGACATTTTTGACTTGAAATAAGACAAATAATCTTGGTAAGATTTTGAGTTTTTGCAGTGTAGTAAAAAAAAAAAAAAAAACATTGAAGGTCCCGGTTTTTAATTCAGTAAAGCCGTCGTGGTTTTTGTGTATGACAGCTCAAAGTCCTGTCATGTGTCTCAAAGCCTCTGTGCTCCATCAGCCAGCTGTGATGCCCCCTGTGGTCGGAGGCTCCGGTGGCACTAGGTAATGAGTGCCGAGAGCACCGGGGGTCTCAATACCTCATTACACATTGGAGAAATAGGATCCCACCCTCGAGAGACACACACACACACACACACACACACACATACACTTTCCTCTCTAAATCTGTGTCTGGCTCGAGGGACGTACAGCAGACGGCTCGGGGCCATCTGCGAGGCTGCTGTGCATGGAGAAAGGCCACTGATTAGTTCATCTCTAATGCTACAGAGAGAGTGTGTGTGTGTGTGTGTGTGTGTGTGGAGGGGAGGGAAAACACCTGCCATTTTAATACGAGAGGCCTCATCTGGGCATTTTGAGAACATTTTCCTAAATTGGACGGCGGAGGGCACAATGGACAGACGGACGGACGGTCCTGTCCGTCAAGATGGACGGTTGCTAGGCAGATCGCAGGAAAGACAAATGAGCTCTCCAGCTGGCTCTCCACACAAGTATTTTTTTTTTTTTTTTTTTGAGCATTATTATGTGTCAAATTAGAAAAGCTGGACGGAAACGGCAAAATCCAATAAAAATTTCCTCTGTGGCAAAAACAGTTTTGAGTGATTTCTTTTTGTAAACAGAGAAAATATGCAAAAAAGGTAGCTGTGGAAACATCATTTCACTTTCACGGCACGCACTGCGAGAAATATTAATCTCGGAAAGTCATTTATTCTTGTTCGGTGTTAAAATCTCGTTTTTCTTAGAACAAGCGCTGATGGGACGAGATAATCCCGCTTGTTTCAGTGCAGTTTCACCGGTTTGTCTCAAATCAGCCCACTGAGATCAAGAAAATGACACTTGATTCGAGGAAATTCTGGAGTAAGAAACGAGGGATGATCTCATCCCACTGGTAGATTTTTTTTTTTTTACCTTGTTTGAAGAAAAAACAAGATTTTAACGCCGAGGATGAGACTAAACGACTTCAAAAGTGACTCCGGATTTCCTGAAAATGTTTTCTGCAGGGTATCCGTGCACCACAACCCCCGTCTTCTTGGTGAGCGTAATTGATTTACTTCGATCCAGCTGAGGGAAACAGCTCCCGTCTTTGTCCGGGTGAATGGACGTCTGCTGGGCTCCAGTTTGGGCCGGGGTGACATCACCGTTCTTCACAGTAATGGGCTCTGATTAGGATGGAACTTAATAAGAAGCAATTAGTCCACTAACAACCTTAGAGATGGGAGACCAGCTGCAGGGCTACACACACACAAAAACACACATTTACACACACACACACACACACACCCCTCTGGAGAGTACAGGAGCAGGTGCAACGCCACAAACCTGTATGAGTGCACCCACGTGATTCCCAAACATGCACTCATGCAGCGGCACAAAGGCACCATCACATCAGCAGAAGGTGCATCAGACAGCCGAATAGATGCACACAGACAAATACACACACCGAGACACACACACACACACAGGCTGAGCCCACGATTATGTAACAGCATAAACCAACAGCTACATAATCTTCCTTTTATCTCTGCCAGATAGCCTACCCAGGGCGCTTAACAAATTCCCACAACACCAACAACGTTAGACAATGGATAAACACGTGCACGCACACACACACACACACACACACACGCAGGGTGATGTGCTGCGAGGACAGAGGGGACCAGTCATTATTGTTTCGGTCGGGCCATGTGTTAGACAGAGCAGCTGACATTTTGTCACAGTGGATGGCTCTTCACTGTGGGACGGGCTGTGGAAGGATGCTGTTTTCAAGCCAAGAAGTCAGAGAAAACAGATTTGTGATGTGGGGCGTACTCTGAAACGCTGACGTGACGCCATATGTGGCATGACTGTGTCCAAATCCTGCGCCCTGAACTCCAAATGTCGGGGCAAACCAACAGTCCGGTGGCCAGTTGGGCCGGTGGTATTTCAGCGTCACTGGCCTGAGCAGAAACACGTTCCTCCCCCCACCTGACCTTCACCTGACACTAGTTTGACTCTCTTACCTGTGAAACCAAGTCTCTGGATATTCTCCAGACCATCTCACATTTGCAGTCACCGGTCTCAACAATGACGCTGAAACTTTTGCCCTCTTTTCCTTTCATATTTCTCTCTATCCCACTCTTCTCTTTGTATTAGGAAGAGTTTTTTTTTTTTTTTTTTGTTTTAAACTGGCATCCAACCAGATGATGGGCGCTTAAGCCTTTTTAGTTCTAAACCTCGCCAGCTAACCATGGTACTTTTGGTGACATTTTGCTGTCCTGACTGAGCAGTGATTCACACACACACACACACACACACACACACCATGCAATTCAAATCATGACGTCACGCATGTCAAAGACGCTGCTTCTGTGTACCGAGCGTCATGAACGAGGCGGCACGATGTTCCTTCGTAATTAACGCAAACTGCCTTGTCAACAAGGCAATCACCCTGTCATTTCGTTTCGTTGCCATAATGACCAAATATATGCAGTTTTGGATGACGGTTTCGATCAATATTTGCTGGTCCAGAGCTCTGAGAAATCAGGCCAGCGGGCAAATGGCAGTGTCAAGCCCTGAAATGAGTGCTGCCAATTGACACAGCAGTGTTATTTGCACTGTGTATGCATGTGTTTGTTTGTCCCAACTTAACCCCCCCCCTCCTCCCACACACACACACACACACACACACACACACACACACACACACACACACAGTCATCTGGTGCCTGCTATTTGTTCTCTAAAGCCGAGGCCAGACGAAAAGACTGTTTAGGTCTTGCCTGGTGACGACAGTTCAGACTAAATGACTGCTCTGCTTGCTGTCCTTCACACTGCAGGAAAAACAAAGATGGGCACCGCATGCATGAGGATGAGGCATCACTCTGTCAGATGCCACTGAAAAAGCATTTTCCATACAATACAATTTTCTCCTATGTTAAAATCAATGCCTGAGTGACCATTGATATGCCTCAAAAATTAAAGCCATGACATCTGCACCTCACAGAACCAACTTCTATCAAGACAGAAGACGCAGCTTAGAGTGCATTCAGAAGCTGGAGAAAGACATCAGCCAAGCTTAACAGCCATCTGCTGTGACAGACACACCATTTCTGACTCGTTCAGACTCTGTAATCCCGACTGCATGAAAACTTTCCTGCAAAGTCTGTCTTGCCCGGAGGAAATCTGAAAAACTAACAAATGAACATGCAACGTGTGGCAAAATGCATTTTGCACAGCCATCATATTCATGAATTTAACTATGCTGATGTGTAGAATATTCTACACTGAGCAAGCAACCAGCACAGCCACAGCAAAATTACCCTAATGACTTGGCTTCACTATAAACCACTGCTATCGTGCAGACAGAGTTTAACCTAATAGTCCGAGGGGATCCAGAGCATATCACCCGTAATCACACAGTTCACTAGTCGGGCCATATTTCCTAATCTCATATGTAATCTGAAAAACCCTTGGTGGACCGGCAGCCACTCGGCTGGAAAATGCTTGCAGTACAAAAACCAGGGCAAACCAGTTAGACAGAACCCAAACTGGGACAAAGAAAATCTTCACTATCCATTTGACTAATCTAATTAATAGAACAAGTGCCAACTGAAAATAAAAGAAAAAGCCAAAGCAATGCTAAACTCGCTCTGTGCCGTATCCGAGACTAGTCATAAAGCAGCCAAAAGGGTGATGGTGTCTCCAGGGGTGGTCCACCTGCCACCTCCCTGTATGAAGGCCCACCCTGGTCACCACTGGCTGCAGAGAGCTAAAGTTAAAGTGGCAGCTGGAGCTCTACACTGAACGACGGTGCCTTAAGCAGTGCTTGCAAGCAGCTCGGTCCTCATGTAGCCTGCAGAGCGAGTTCCACTTCAGCAGGTTTTAAGAGCTGTGGTGAACCAGGCCTCACGAAATCTTCATCTGATCCGAGCTCTGCTGCATGAAGAGGTTTAGCTTAATGGGCAGTTTATTCGAGAAATGATGATCCAGCTAATCCAGATACATGCTGAACACACGCCTCACCATTACTGGCAATGCCTAAAGTTCATTGAAGACTCAAAGGTTCCTGGATAGATTCTCTGTCCTTGTCCTGAGCTGCTGACTTTAGACTGTTCAAGTGTCTGATGATGATCAAAGACAGGAGGAGGAAGATCCTGAGGGACCCGCTAGTCTTCCTTTAATTAATGTCCAACTCTGACCAGTGAGCGGTCACAGTGGATGTATATATGTATGTATGCGGTGCATGTGCTGAATTGCTGTGTTAACTCTGTGTTTTATACAAGATTTTCGTGCATGTTGTTCATTTTTTTCCAAAGTGGCCTTGAGTCACAGGCCGAGCAGGTGCCAGGGTCAGCAAAGTTGTACGTGCAGAGCTCTGGCTAATCTATGAAAATGTTTGTCTTTCATTTAATCAAATTGTTTTATTACAAGACCAAACTTTAAGAGCCACAGTTCGGTGAGGTAAAATAAGCACTTTACTGTGGGGAGGTGACTAATTCCCCTTGACTCTGGCCTTGAAACGCATTTGCCTGCATTCTGCTAAGGCCTCATGGTAAATTGTAGACTCTTTAATCAGAAATGTTGCCTTTTCTCCAATTTCCATAAATAGAAAGAATAGAAAGAGAAAAACCTTTAATGTTCTAAACAAAGTCCTCCAATCGGTGTCCTTAAAATGACACAGCTGGGACAGAAACAAAACAAATGGCATTAAATCATTTGCTTTTTCATTGTCGGAACAAAACGTAACCGGATCACCTGCCGTGAAGCTTATTTGCTGCTGTGCTTTGAATACAAGTCAAGTCAAATATATTTAAATGGCTCTGTCCATGTGTGTATTTAAGCCACAAATATGAATTTCCATCTGGCTCGAGGTATGGCCAGGCGCTTATTAAAAACACCAGCCACTGGGACATCTAATACTTTGGGCACATTAACATCAAATATTGAACTTTAATATGAATTCTAATGACAATACTGCATATTGGATCAACTGATGATACAATGGTCTTCAATCTATGTCAATATGGAGCATGTCATTTGTAGGCACATGGACCTAGTCCACTATCTACAGCAAAATGAGGTGAAACTTCAGAGTTTTCATCTTTGAGTGTTAGCTAAATATGAGCTGGAGATGAGGATGACAGCACTGACATGTTTGACTAGACCAAGGGTTTTATGTTACATGGAGACGATCAATGCAAAGCCACAAAGCCTTGTCCAGATGGCCTGACAGGAGGATTAAGATCAATTTATGGAGCATTTTGAAACAATCTGTTCTTGACTGGCACTTCAGGCCCACTGCAGGAGCTTGTCCAATTAAACAAAGCTTAATCTCCTTTGCTTGAGGACTACTGTCAAGACTTTGGCAGTCTTGTTTACCGGATCTACGTCTCTTCGACAACAGATGAAGTGTATCTGTTTGCCCATGCAACCGAGTCGTTCATCAGCAGAGGCTCGGGAATGAAGTGGCGTTGAGCAGAGCTTAAATGAATGGGCTGTTCCAAGCACCTTCCCTGAATCACGGCTCCACGTGTATCTATTTAGCGATAATTCAAGTTTGGACGGACATTTTATCCTAAAATTGTACAGGGGATGTATTCTGTTGATGGGATTAGGACTTTGGAAAGCAGATGCCATCTCCATTTGTCACCACCCTCGCCTCTGACCCCTCTGAAGCATCTTAGCCACTCTGGCACGACATGAACCTTTCAACCTGACTCAGAGGATTCAAGGATTACTTAGACATGGTTCTCAGTTTTAACTTTGTAGCCAGACGAGTTAAAGAGGATCAGACATGGACACCGGAGAATTGTCAAGTAATAGGGTCTTATACTAATCACGCTACACCTCATTACCTGAAGCAGAAATCCAATTTAGGACCGCAACTGTCCCGAGTGATATGATAGCAAGCGTTATGTCTGTCATTTGTTTGGCATGGGCTATCCCTTTGTTGGCAGGTTAACTGCAGCTTGTTGGCAATTGTTTGTAAAGTGTATCAAGAGTTTAGCCAAGAAAGGCCCATGAGCTCAGGCCTCTAAGGCTGGTTATGCTTCATGATACCACAATGGAAAAAATAACCATCTTAAAAAGTCATTTAGAGAAGTTGGAGTAAAAGTCTTGCTTAACGTTAAGTGAAAAAAGAATCTTTCAAATGGGAAATGGGTGGGAATTTCCTAATGCAACCTATTTACCTGTTTTTACCATTGTACTTTATTCTAATTGTTCGATTTAATGCAGTTTTATTTCCTTGTGCCTTGTGTTTCCTTTATTTCCTTATTTCCTTATTTCCTTGTTTATTTTCATTCATAGCGTGTTTACTATTTTGTCCTTACCTCCTCAATGGTCTTTCAAGGCAAAATAAAGTTTAAAAACAGGGGACTGCTACGCTGCTGCATTTTCACATTGGTTTGGTAACATTTCATGCAAGAAAATGTTAAGAGAACCATAATTTATCAACCAAAACCATGTGGGAGTAGTTATTTCCTCGGGTGGTCAGAAATCTGGTAGAGGACTTTATTCCAGGGTAAACAAACCCTGAGCATCATCTACGTTTGCGGACCACTGCACTTGCAGTCATTCATTTGCGTCGGATCACATTCTCACTTGAAACTAAGTCCTCCGGGGTTTGTTTGGATGCATTCAGCAAATCTTCCATCCCAACAAGATCTCAGCCCAAATGCTGTGTTCTCATGCGGCCAGAAAAGCCTAACCTAAAGGGGAACTGGATCCAGGGATTGAAATATCAGGTCATAACGAGATAGATGCTAAAAAAAGCTTGTTAAGGCAGATATTTTTTGCCCACATAATTTTTTCAAACGTTAACCTCTCCTCTTATGGAGGCTCTGACTCTGGGCCGTGATAGTCCAAGAAGTGGCTGATTGGTTCTGCGCCAAAACTGAATCTTCTTGCACTTTGAGAGTTATGAGGGAGGGCTTGGGAGCCTGACATCCCTCAGTCAGTCTGTTTTAAAACATTGGGGTTATACGGTTGGGGTTGTGTGGAGATGATGAAGCTAATGGAGAGAAATAATATACAGACCAGCAAAAAGGGATTTGGCAAGGGTAAGACACTTTTCCTTCCCAGAGCTAATGAGCAGACAGCTGGACACCTCTGCCAAGTTGTATGTTCTTCAGCACCGACGAGTGTGGAGGCACAGAAACTGAATCTGTTCACATGGTCCATCATCATGTACACATCAGTGTTGAAATTAATCCTATTATTTCTATATGCCACGGAGAAAGACTGGGCAACAGGCATTAAAGCAATTACATAATCAATCTGAGGCCTGACAGGGCCGGTCTGAGTGAATCACTGTCCACACTGCCAAGACGATGGACCAAGATATGGAGTCGATACCACGGAAAACAGAAAGTGATTCTCTCTGTCCATAATGTGCATCAGTCATTATGTTTTCTTTTCAAAATTTCAAAATGTCATTTAAAAATTAAACATCACAAATTCACTATCAATTGATGCAGCCAGGTTTATTTCTGGAGCTACTGCGGGTGATCAACCACATTACCGTCACACTGTATTTCATGGAAATTGTACCAGTGCCAGTCCTAGCCACACATAATTTAAGATTACGACTTAATTTGCAACAAGTTCTCATTGTCCCACACTGCTATAATGGGCTGTTATTACTCTGCACGGTGTATGGTGTAGTGTGTTAGAGTGAGCTGTCTGCTGGGGACACATGATTCATTTTGGTGTGTATGGTCTGTGGTCCAGTGTCCCAGAAACCTGGTGTATCTCTTTGTGGTCATGCCCTGAGTAGCTGACCATGAGGAAACCGTCTTGTGCACATCCCCACACCCGCACTAAGGAATGAGGGAAGAAAGGGGCACTGAAAAACAAAAAGGGGGAGAGGGAGTGACACAGACTGAAACAGTGTCAAGTGGTCATTCCTGTGTAGTTGGCTGTAAATTAAAGTGGGGCCCTCGCTGTTGTCTGCAGGGTTTATGTCAGCATTGAGAGGGGGAGTCCCTCTCTTTCACTGAGAGGGTTTTGCTGCAGCCTAGAGACGCGGCAGGCTAATTGACAAGTGTCGGGCTTTGTTTTATCCGGGCAGCCGGACAGCATCGCTGGCTCGGTGTTAGATGGACAGATGGCACGGAGCTCTGAATGACCAGTAAAACCACAAGACTGACGCGCCATCCAAAAACAAGTCTCTCTCTCTCTCTCTTGCTCTCATTAATCAGTGTATCCAAGATGCTAATCCCTCATCAGAAATGTCCACTGGGCCAAATAGAGGTTTGCAAAATGCTTGTGTTTAAAATTTAACACACAGAAATGATTCTGGCTCATATATATTCATGTAGTCTAAAAAGAAGGGGTCTCACTGGGGAAAAGAACGCTTCACATATTGGGAGCCCAGTTCAAAACTTCAAAAAGCAACAAAAGCCTGATTTTATACTGCCCTATTATTATGTTACAGCCTTGTGTGACTAATGAATTACCCCCCAACCTCTGTGATCTATTAGAATCCTTTTTTTTTCGTCATGACAGGAAGAAGATGGAAATTATAAGTTGGAGGAAAAAAGATAAATTATAACAAGAGCCTGTGTGACAAAAACAAATGATGACTGAAATTATAGACTGTGATTGGTGCGGGATTAGTAATTTTACCAAAGCACTCTGTGATGGAATTTTTTACTTAACAAATTACAGACATGGCAGATTCACGCTGGATTAGTCCTGTGCGGATCTGGCTAAAGAGCGTGTTGATGTGAGAGGACGGGCGGGGAATAAAAGGTTTTTCGCTGGCCGAGCCGCCGACTCACATGTGTGGACTGAGCTCGTAGAAGTTCCTGTTGCGATACTCCTCCACTTTCTCCGGCGTGAAGATGGGCAGGGACCTGTAGGGGTTCACGGAGATCACCACGCTGCCGATGTACGTCTGGAGGGAGACAGTCGGGGCAAAGGAAACACAGAATGAGCAATTAAGTGTGAATCCATGCGGCACTGTCACAGAATTACATGGACACTTAATACAGACAGAGAGCAACAATGACTCTGACAACCCATCCTCCCTTCCTCCCTCCCCTCTCTGTCCACTTGGGCACTGATTGTAACCCGAGGTGAGAGGAATTCTGCTTCCATCAGCTTTTCCCAGCTGGGAATTCCTGATGCATTGTTCGGGCATGAAACGCCTGAAGTGAGAATGAAGACATGCAAGAACAACAAAAAAGACGGAGGAATCCTTGGACTCTGCAGCAGAAAGACAACACCGGCTGCAAATGAGCAGAGGAGGTCAGGGTTTAATAGTTTAACAGTGTGCTTGTGCATGTGTGTGTGTGTGTGTGGGAATGTGTTTCATGGTGCCAGGGAATGTTGTTGGGATTCAACCAGTTTTTGAGCCAATCTCTCTATAATCCATGCAACAGATCTATACTCTGAAACAGCATTTACACCATGAGTCACTAAAATCTTTTGTAACCTGGTAAGATAAAAATGGTCATGTATTCTTGCATTAGAGTTAATAACAAGTTCAGGGCTTCCAGTCATGTATTGCTGATCAATTAGACAATAAATCTCAAATCAAACAAACTGCATTGTGTCCATAACAGCAGAAATGGACAGCACTGATGGATCAATATCCAACACAGGGATCCTATCAGGAACTACTGGCAAAATCATGTAATACACAGATCATTATTTCCTTCGTTTCACATCTTCACACTCAAAACCAGAGCACTACAATGTTCGCACAGCTCCTGACTCCGCCAACACCGCTCAGTTATTTCTGAAAGCAAATGTAATCATCATCATCTTCATCCCCCCACGCTCTAAACAGAGCCCAGATAACACTTTCAGCCATCAATCTGAACCTTTCCCCCGCTCTCTGCGGAAATGGATGTTGCATAATCCACTCTGAGAAGAGCGGAGCCTGGCCTTCCCCATGGCAACACCACCACCTCCCACAGCCTATTGTTCAAAAGTACACGGGAGGCAGAGCGGGCCCTTTCTGAGGTGCTCGGGACGGAGACAAAGGGAAAGAGAGTGTGTGCAGTGTAAACAAACAAGGGGTTGATGAGGGTCGCTCCTGACTCCAAGCAGATACGTCCATGCAAAAGCCATTAACCCAGAAATAAAGTCTTTGCGGCCTCCGTGGACCATGGAAAAAAAAAAAAAAACATCCCGATACATCTCCATGGACCCCAATGATACGCTATGTAAGTCACGCCCCCGCTTCCACTTGGTAGTCATTGTAGCCCTTCCGAGCAATATTGAGCTCTGTGGAACCATTTTCTCGGATAAACAGTTCCAGCCAACAACTAATAGAAAACATTAGGAATTAACGACATCATTTAGGACAATTGTAGAAAAGAGACATTTCGAAATGAGAAAATTAAACATTGATCGGCAAACGCCTGCTTACCCCGTCTTAAGAGGGAAGTGTCCGACGGAATTCCTAAAAACGGACATGGTTGTTTTTCAGGGTTTTCTCACAGAGTTTGTGTCGTGAAAATGCTCATGCGTAAGCTTTGTTGTTCCTGTGCTAATTATCACTCCATTGGGTTTCATTGGCAAAATGCAAAATCGTCGAGACAGCTCGTCCCATGTTGTTAGTTTGTCAAACATGTAATATTACTTCATTTAATACACGCCCTAAAACACCTTCAAGGGTCTAGTTACTGCAATTAAGTACAAAACAGAAAGAAGGCGTTCAATGGTTAACAAATGATGGGCAGAAATGGAGCCGCCATGTAAGAATGACAAGTGGTGATATCTTGCTCATCGATTTGGGACAGCTAAGCTGTGAACAAGAGTGATAGACTGCCAGGACTCAGATGCTGTTAGGTGTGAGGCTGCAACACCGTCTCTGCCTCCGTTCCACCTTTAAGCGGAGGAACCGAGTGAAAGAGTGATGAGCAAATTACAAAGGAGACCAATCTCCCTGCAGCACTTTGTAATTACTGGCTGCAAAGTAAAAGAAAAGCACAGACTTCCTTATCGCACAGCTCACAATCCAGACTTGACGGTTAGATCTGGATTTGGCCTCGAATGCCAAGGAATTCAGGAGACTGAGAATCGGTGAGCTCAGGAAAAAAAAAATGTTTTCCTCATAATGCTTGCTCAGCAAAATAGGTGAAGTCAGACGTAAGGGGCGGTGAAACAGTTAACAGGGAAATCTTGATGCTCATTGGGTCTCTTTGAATTTCCGTAAAGTTATCTGATGCACAAAACTGCGTCCCTCTGGAAAACAAAGCCATGTGTCTTCTGCTGTCTCTGGCATCCCCCCAGGCTGTCATATGACACCCTGGGGGGATTTCTGAGGAATGATGCCTCATGAGGGAAAAATTCTGCAACATGCATAGATGTACACCGCAGATTTAGTGGATAAGTATATGCTCCAGTGCCTTGACTGGTCACCGCTTGGAGGTGCAGCTCATGCCACCCAAAGGTTCTTATTATAGACTCAGCAGAACTAGTATGTGATTTACCTTTCCATGATGACGCCACTTTCTCCCCCGACTTCAAATGCAGTCATTACAGTGGACTGAGGGTCAACGTCAAAAATTACAGCATGTACTCAAACAAGACTTGCAAAGTCAGGGTAATGGAGACAAATCCCTTGGATTAACGTCTATTAGACATTAAAAAAAAACATTTAAAATGCAACACTATGCATTTTTTCTGAGCCTAATTCCACCATAGATGGGTCAACTCCACACTGGAGACAAAAGAGTTCTGAGCTTATAGTTTAGGACTGAGAAAATTGAGGGCATATGAAATGTCAAAACACCACGCCACTTTCATTCCTCAGCAGGAAGTGGGCTACGGCTCAATGAAATATCGAGCGCACCGCTGAGCCAATCATTGCCCAGCGAGGTGACATCATTCCCCGGGCCGCAGGGCTTGTCAGCCAACGGCAGCCAGAGCAGAGCTGTAATCATCCAGGCTGACGTCTGGAGCGGCCGACCTGCAGAGCAGAGGACTCGTGGAGTGCCAGAGCACAAAGCCCACAACCAGTGCTCTGATCCAGGGATGACAGTTCACTCGCCCCTAACACCCTGCCTCTGGAGATCAACAGCCAGCAAATCATCCAGCAAATGATCCAGCCAGCCAGAATATCTCTTCATCCCTGAGCTCTGGATTTTCTGTCTCATTTAAAAGGCATCTTCTACATTCCACTGTGATGTGATTTATTGATTGCTTGGTTACTGTGGTCTCTGTATCTGTGCCACTGTTTTCTGAGGCCACGGCTGGAATGATTGAGAGTGAGTTGAGGAACAATGGAGTTATGAAAAGTATCCGCATGTTTCCTCAGGGAAGTCTCGCATATCCCTCTTAGGAGGGAAGGGTAAACACAGAGGGGTGTAGGACAACAAAATATGAGGCACAGATAACATATTAAGTCAAACGCTTTTTTGTTCCTCCGAGCTAGAGCAGGCTTACGTAGATCTCGTTGTGGTCGAAGCGGTTCCTCAGGTTCTCCAGGAATGAGTCTTCGGACAGGGGCTCCAGGAGGACCATGTCACCCACCCCGATCATGTTGTCTAGAAGTGACGTCTTCACCTCCATTTTGGCTGCTGCTGCTGCGCCCCCCTGCAAAGAAACACAGGAACAAACAGAGACATTACACTTACATTCCTCAGAGGAAGATTATTATTTTCCTGTCAATCAGGCTGAAGACACGCATAATGTTTAATAATGAAGTGGATGTTATTTTGGATTTATGTCAGCAATTACTCGTGTCTTCTGTTAAGTCTTGTTAAGTCTTCTGTTAAGTCTCCAGAGGCGCTCTCTGATCAGCCAACAACAAACAGCGCTAAACTTAGCCAGCGCAAATAAACTCTGGGTAGGACATGTTTGCTCAGCAGTGGTTTGACTCCACGGGAGGAGCGGGGCCATTCGATTGGCTCTTCAGCCTCGTTCTACTGCAGCACACTGTGGACCCGACCGCGTCCCCTGGGAAATTTACATAATGGAAGAACTTTGCCCTTGACCTCTGGGCATCCGCTTGGCCGGGGTCCACAACAGTCTTGGAGCCCCTTGTAAATCAAAGAAGCACCAAAAAAAACAGTAAACAGCCTCATGGTTTTCTTTTCCACTTGCTTGCTGCAGCGGTGTGACATTTGGGGACGGCAGAGGATCTTGGCTGCGGTGCGCCGGGACAAAGACACTGCTGGGGGTGGCAGTTTTCGGTCCAGCGTTGCCCCCCGTCTTCTTTGGGACAGTAATCCCAGAGCTATAGGGCCAGAGATAAAAGAGAGGCCTAGGGCACATTCAGAGCCCAGATACAGGGCTTTGCTGTACCACAAACCCCACGTCTGCTGTTGTGACAGAGGGGCCACAGGGTGAGGCCATGCACTAATCATCTATTGTTCCCTGCTCTCTCCCTCCCTCTCGGCGCAGACCTCCCTCTTTCAAAAATCAGCAGAAACAGGCACTACCATGCAATAAGAATATAGGAAATCTTCATATTGATTACACTGTTTCTTATGATTTTGGATATGTTTTTCAATGAATCAAGCTGCGATGTTAGCTCGACCCCCCAAGAGAAGCCCCCAAACTGTCAAACAACTGAGACTCTAAAACCCTTCAACAGAAGAAGAGAAACAACATCACTCTGCTTGGGCGAAAAAAAAAAACAACAACATACGTTTTTTGCCATAGATTAGTCCCGGGATAGACGTTTGAGAGGTCAGATAGTATAGACTGGGATGTGGCAAGTTAATGTACTGGGGATTAACCCAATGGATCAGTGGCTGGCATGCAATCCGAAATGGTGGGTGAGTGCAGAAGTTGGAAGCAGAGCTCGGTTTCTCTGTGTTTTAGTGAACAAAGTGTTGTTATGGGAGTGATCCGTCACCGTCGGACCAAAGCTTTGCAAGAGCTTTCCCATCCCTGCCTTCTACTGCGTACAGAGATGGCCCCTGACCAGAGTTGTGTAGCTACTTCGCTTACCTTGAAAAGTAAGTACTTACACTACCCTTAATTACAACCTCCTCAAAGTATATTTGTGTTACCTAGGTTCAGACTATGCCATGCCAATATGGCTTCCTGCCATGTGTCTTGTCAGTCACTACTTTAAAGTGCCATGCCAGCGCTGCTGTTTTTATAAGAGTAGGCAAATCTCATTAAAATCAAATAGACCGCCCCACACTTCCCATGGGGCTTTCACTTTTCTGCCCGTTGTTAAATTGGTTCTTAAAAAAAATTGAAATAATAGGACAACTAATAACATTTTCAAGGGTAGCTAATAACTAATAGCAAGCAAATAAACAACTGGTTAGTGCAAAGAGTAATCTGCGTATCCTGATGCATAATGGATAACAACGGCTCTCACTATGAGGGGGAGCACATTTAAATCTATGCATGCACAAAGAACAAACGGTATTGAAGACTGAATTTCAAGTTACTTCCAAATTGCATATCACACGCTCCTGTTCAATGCACAAATTGTCTGTGGTCAGCCTAATCCCCATTACTACACAGCTTAGTGAAAGAGCTGAAACACGCCTTTGAAGCAGAGACAAATCGTTTACAGCTATACATAAAGATAGATAAGAGGACTATTTGCCTTACATGGCCCCTCGCTAATCGGTTTGCTCAAAGCCTCGTTTTTTTTTCAAGGCCCTGTTGGCAGAGTTGCATCTCCGAGATGGGAGCTTGGAGCGTCCGGGCGATGAGAGCAGCTTAATTCATTGTGAAAGCTCTCTATAAAAGAACAGGAGGAGAAGAGACTCCAACATTTTAGCTAAAGGAAAACCTCCGCTTTGTTTCCAAGCTATAACTCCTTGTCAGTTGGGAAACCGACTCCAAGGTTTAGCAGTGGCATAGCAACAGCATGAGTCCTGTCAAAAAATGGACTCCCTGTGTAGACCTCCACTTCACTTTTTCCCCTGGCTTCTGTTCTCCTGCAGGGCACAATGTTACGGGCCCATAAAAGAGTCGCCCGGCTCTTGGTAGGAGGCGAGACTCCGGTTCCAAAACCACTCACTCTCACACTCAGCGTGAACACCAGACCTTTAAAAGGTGGGCCAAGACAGATGGGGATGAAATGTTTTCCAATTTGAAATGAGGCAAAAACCTCCGCGCACCATTCATCCATCTGCAGGTACGTTAACGAGATTAGACTCGACTGGATTCTTCCA
Source organism: Myripristis murdjan (assembly GCF_902150065.1). Lineage (NCBI taxonomy): Eukaryota > Metazoa > Chordata > Actinopteri > Holocentriformes > Holocentridae > Myripristis > Myripristis murdjan. The sequence continues at coordinate 30,558,231 of NC_044000.1, read as the reverse complement.
TTCTCGTCTTTCAACATATCCCAGCAGAACAGTGATACATTTAGAGGAGCACTGCCAGCGTACTTTGAAATCTGCAATAAATTAGACAGTCAGAAAAGTTAAAAAAGGGCTGGAAAAGGGTATAAAAGAAGTTCGCCATTCTAATGCAACAGACTAACAGGGAAAATACCTTTAGGCAGAATGGTACTGGCACCAATATGATCTATCCTCAGGCTAAAAGCAGGTGGACCCTCTCACTCTGTGTCACACACTAATGAAGGAAACACTAATCCATCAGTGAATTCAGAGCAGGAAGCTGGATGACAGGAAATGTCCTGCTCGCACCTGGCGACAGCTTAGAGACGCCCTCCAGCTGTGAGCGACTGGAAGCCAATGACAACTGTGTCCATTTACTCCTGGCAGAATAATCACAAGCAGCAGATATTTGGCAGCGGCGGCTATGATACAGCTTGATTTCCTATCCAATGCAGAGTTGATCAATACTGCACCTACTGAAAGCACTTAACCTGACATTTTGGTCAGACTGCACAAAAATACAGATTAATATGTTCCCCCTGAGAGCGCAGAGAGAAGGAAAACAACAACAACAACCAAAAAAAAAAAAAAAAAAAAGATGCTGAGGCTTGTGGTTGACCGTGGGGAAAACAGATGAGGCCACGTCGCCTGAGTATCTGAGTAACAACATATTGCATCTGTCTGCTGCCTCGATGCCCACAGCTCCTCCGCTGATAACCCACTAGCCCAGATTTCGAGCTTGCCTCCACTGACACAATCTCATCTATAAGAGTGGCTGCCTGCTCGAGCCTCCCAGCTGCTGCGCCAAATCAAAAGAGAGGGGGGAACGAAAGAGAGAAAGAAAACCTGACAACCTTGATTAAACTCATGCGGGATTATCCTGACTGCTGGCTGGTAGGCACAACAGCGTAGTGGAGAAGTAAACATTAAATAATGCTTTGTTGCGTGTCCATTCTGATGCTGCATCTCTCTTTTTTTTTCTTTTTTTCTTTTTTAACATTTGAATGGATTGTTTTTGTCTTCCGGCCTCCACGGGCAACATTTCTGGTCCATGAATTGTGCATGATTTTTATGTAAAAAGCCTAAGTGAGTCTGCAGGGAAGAGTCCCATTCTCACTAATTGAGATGCTGTAGATGCACTCTATTTGGCAAAATGAAACTCCAATGTCAGGTATGGACACTAGTGGGAAATCTCGGCTCGCAAACTGAAACGTAAGCGAAAACACTCAAAGCAAAACTAGGTTAGCCACTTACACTTTCATTTCGTCAATTTCTGCAAGTAGCCTGATGCATTTTCTTCTCATAATATGCAGGTAAGCATCACACACACCCGCGTGGTTTAGCTCCTTTAAATCTCTGCTCTAAGGAATTGCTGAGAGCAAATCTGGTGTTGCCAATCTCAAGCCCAATCCCCTGTTGACTAAAAATGTCTGTTTCGATCCCATACAGCGAAATCACTACACATCGTAGAATTAAATACTAAATTAGAATCTTAATCTATAATTCCCGCAGATTAGAGTACTGTATTTATAGAAGCTCAATTGCCCCTGAAAAACAGGAATGAGAGATTTTGTCATATGGAAAGTCAATATTAACGATGAGTGGGCTGGACCTGGGATTATGAAGTATGTCACCTACAATATTATTATGAGACATGCTTTGCCTCCTGTGTTTGCCGCTGACCCAGATTTCCCAGCCAGAGCGGCAGGAAAAAAATAAAATGTATAATTTACAGGTCCTGCACTGAGGCTATGTGTGCTTTTCCACCCTTATCTTAAGTGTGGAGAAAAGCCCCCCCACTCCCTCTCCCCTCCTCGTCTCTCTCTCTCTCCGTCGCCCAGAGGCTAACAACCGTGCAGGCACCCACATGCATGCAAACACACAAACACAGAAGCGCATGTGCTTGCAGTGAAACAGGCAGAACCAAGCCAGTGAAGCAGCTATTTACACAGGGTGCTTGTGTTTTAATTTTTAAAAAGCTTGTCGTCGTGATCATCAGATATGAATGAGTCAACATTTTCGTGATGGGAAACGATGGCGCCCGGCGATCTTGACTGACACGAGGTCTGTGGGAAAAAAAAAAAAAAAAAATCATACTTATAATGCGTGATCTATTTTTAGATATGAGAGGCGTCATTCTATCTTGGGAGTGGCTGTTTGAGAACACAGCAGTGTCTCTCTGCGCAAACAAATGATATTAGACTCCATTATGCAGTGTAATAGACTGTAAATCCCCCAGAGATGGAGCTGGCCTTGTCACGGCCAGCCGAGTCACAACATCACAGCCTGTTGGCAATCATGGAGATTAAAGCCCTCCCTAATGGAGCAGCACCAGGGCACGGGGCTTTGCCAGAGAACAAGCCAGGACAGGGCTTTGGAGGGCCGGACGGCGAGCTGCTGCCTGGGAAACTGACCTCGCCGCTGCAGCCGGGTGAACGCATGCATGTGGCATGAACACCGTATATGCAGATTCGACTTTAATACAATCTGAGTCAACTCAGATTCTCAGGAAAAAGCTCACTGCACTCATAATAATTACCATTTAAAGACCTTTTTTGGCCTTAAATTGTAGTGGTATACATTCACTGACCAGTGGGACAACACAAGACTTAAAAAGCTCCCCATGACATTACTGCCCATTACTGTTACTTCCTGGAAAACAGCGTATCTTTAACGATGACCTCATGCTGTTGGCATGAATACAAATTTCAACCACCTATTTATTCCAGCAAATGCAATGCAGTTCTCTCTGACTGGTGTGCTGCTGGTTTCCACTTTTGAATGATCCCCCTTTGTGTTTTATCACAGCCAAACAACAGGTTATAAACAAGAAATACATGAAATCGAGGCGTTTAGATTGGGATTACACACATTACGAGAGGTTTCACACCACATAACCCTGCAGTCTGGTAAGCACGCAACCAATACGACAACACACTGCCACTACAAGTGCTGGATTTTGACAGGCGGTCTCCATTTAGATTGAAGTCGCCGACATCACAGCTTCAGCCGGCGGGTCAGTCCTTACAGTTTGGACGATAATCTCAAAGACGAACGGGCGCTCTGGGTCATTTTGTGCAGACTGGACCCAAAAGACGGCACTCAAGCACGGGGTCGATTATGCATTAAAATTTCAACGCCGCTGCTGCATTTTCAGAGTCGACTGTGATGCAGACACAGCATGACAGCATCACTTACGGCCAGAAAAGCAGAGCGGTTGAGCGAGCACCCGAGCGCCTTCTTTTGGGTCCAAATCTGCACGGAATGACCCAAAGCACCTATTCCATTATTTTTTTAGATAATCGTCACGGCTCAAACTGGATTCAAAATTAGTATGCACTCAGGCCAACCGTGAAAATCAATTGTACTGGCCAGGTCTCAGTTATAATTGCCCAAAAAGTCCTGTTGTGGATTCACAGTCTTGGTAAAAGAAAAGGCAACTTTCCAACTTTCCCCTTGTCAAATTATTCCTAGCAATTAATCACTGACACGGGTGACCAGAATTTCACTGATGTGTGATGATGAGGAGCCATTCTTATATTGGCGCTTTAGTGCACAGGGAAAACACAATGCGGAGCTGGGCTTTGGACTAATAGATGGCCGTTTAGTCCATTACGATGATGAGATATCATTACGAATCCAAAATCTGTTTTCTTGTTTGTGCAACACGAGGAAATGAAGCGGTGCCTCATGGGTCTCTTTTGCGAAACACACAAGCTTCTCATACCAGTCCGCTGTCCTCTGACCCACAAGACAAGCCCCATCTGGAACATACTTTCCACAAACTCCTTTATATTCTCATCTGAGTACCGTCCTCTCAAATATTAAAAAACAAACAAGGCTCTTTAATTACTGTTACACAAGTGCGGCGCAGCTTACAAAAGCAGAAGATCAAGATACATGGCAAGAGGACATGGGTCACATAACTCGGGGTTAAGGAGGGACTGTTAATCAGCACGCCGATCCACAGTTGGTTTTAGGATTCAGTTATGGCGGTATTTACAGCTACTTGAGCGGTGAGAGTTATGAAGGCTGGCCCGACATCTTCACTACTAACTGTCCTCCGCTGACATTCCTGGTCCAAGCCGGGGAGCCGTGCCAGCTATAACCTTTGTTTTACAGCTGCCCTCTGACAGCCCTAAAAAAAAGAAAGTCATTAGAGAGAGAACGCCTTCCACTGTATGTTATTAACTATGGTATTAAGCAGCATATGGTGGTCGGGTACAGGTCTGGCTTCGAAACATGAATGCAGAGTTAATAATCCAGGTGGCAAAGGATCAAACTGGACCATAATCAAGCAAGAATGCATTGTTTGGAAAAACAGACCCAACCAGGAATTATTCTTTGAGGTGTCATGTTCATTTATATCGTAAAACAAAACTGAGGTTATACCATAATCTAGAAATTAAACAAAGCAGTGTTTCCCTTCCGCCATTTCCCCACCAGAAACAAGACAGAAATGCGTCACGGTCTATGAAATCTATCTGCATCACCTCTGATTTCCATAAAATGGGCCAGCCAGGTGAAAGCTATGAACCCTTATAGAGTTCAGCTTGCACTGTGAACACGATTGGCTGCACTAGGCATCTTCGTCGGCTGGAAGCTGCAAAAGGTGATGAGAGGTAAACGTCTGAAAAGTTCAAACTTCAATACCCCAAAATCCTGAAAGGGCGACCGGCACAAAGCGCGGTTGTGTTTACAAACCCAGCCGGTCACTGATGCTTTACGCCAAAGGAAATCAAAGAGATAAGACACTGCTGGGTCCAGTTTTCTTTGGGGAGCGTGCTCAGTCACTCACTCAGATCATTAGTATTTTACTCTGAAAGTTCTCCCCAGTTTCACTTCCTGGACAACTATCAGTCTTTAATGGTGACCCAATAAAACCTCCACTCTTGAACAGCCCTGTCCCTGCACCCGTTCCACCAAATAAAACTGTTTTTGGTTTATATTTGCATGATCCCTCTCCATATTATGTCACACCCCAAGATGTTGCTGTTACAGGAAATGCATAACACACGCTGGTGATGCTGTATTATATAACAGGAAATACATAAAATCAAGGAAGTAAGATGCCATTTCATGGGGTCTTCAAGTTTCACTTTGTCACTTCCTGAGGGCAGCAAAGTGTCCGCACCAACAGCTGAGGTTCATTTGGACAAACAGGGGGAACTCCTCATTAAAAAAAAGTTGCCTTGTGCGGTTTTAAAGAAGTTTGTTAAGCCATGAGGCGAGTGCAACATGGATTTCTTAAAAGTTACGTCCCTCTGGATCCTCAGGTTTCACAGATTTCATTGTAGTTTACCAGCAATAATGGCTTTAAAACGGCTTCGCACACACACAGCCGTGTATTTGATGCATGCAGAGCCTTGTAGACAGCCATTTTTCCACTCTAAGTACATGAAAACTCAGGAAAAGTTCCACCGCCTGTTCTGTATTTGCAGATTCAGTGTGTCATCTGAACGGCGGCGGCGTAACTCTGCAGCTCGCTCTCACTCACACGACTGAATGGAGAAAGCAGCTGCCCCGTCTGGACTTCACACAGCAGTAATGGGCTGAATCAAAATGTGCAGCATTATTACTCAGGCCCCTCGGGGAGACGAAAGCCGCCGAGTTAAAGCAGCAAAAATCAAACGAGAGAAAGAGAAATTGTCAAACCTCACGGGGTATCTTTAGTGCGGGCAACAGGCTTTTTGTTTAAATGAAATGCAAAACTTTCAGCCAATTTGTGCCATGTTGACCGCCTTAACTCCCAAGCAACGGGGCCGCTCAAATATATTCACAGATGCACGACTTCTTGCAGGTTTGCTGTGAGGCTGATAAGGTGCATGAGGGGGGAGAAATGCAATTAAAGCTCATTCAAAAGCTTGCGAGAAAGGCTCCTATATACATGAGAGGCCGGCGAAGGCTCTGCGTGGGCCATTGTGTGGAACTGCACATGTGCACCCCTATCTATCTTTGTTGATGCAGGGCTAACACAAGACGCACGCCTCACTACACTGAGCTGCAAGGGCAGACAAGTGCAAACACTATTCATCACCATGGCACTGGCTGGGGGTTTGGGAGGGGGGGGGGCTTTGGTCCTCAACAACACGGTGCATTAGACAGCAGCATCTTGCCCAGCAGTGGTCTTGGAGGGGCTTTTGGCACGTTAGAAAATGGTACAGAGTTGGAGCTTAGAGGAGGCAGCCAAACAGGATTCCTCAGAGCTCCACATCGAGCAGAGTGACTACCAAGGAGGGCTATTTCTCTAACAGACCCACATGTTGGCCTTTTTTCCCCCCTCAAGTCTGAGCTAAATGGCTGCTACTTACGCCAAGAGTGCAGCTCTGAAGCCTCACCGCATTACCTTCCCCAGTCAGCTTACATCACCGTTTGTTTGATCAGCGCGGGTAATAAAGTTCCCATCTGGTTCCCCTACTGAGACTTTGGCCAACAGAGGCAGAGGCGGACACATGTGTCGGAGAGCACAGAGAGAAAAAGACACAATGCTTTATAAAAAAAAAAAAAAAAAGAAAAAAAAAAGAGCACTTATCTGATCCTGCAGGGATTTCAAGTTCACAGATGGTATTAGGAACTGCTAAACTGGTGGAATCAAAAGCGGAGCCAAGCATTAAAAGACAAAAAAATAATAATACAGGCATCAAAAGGAAGCCAAGCGACAAACGAGAGCATTTAAATCTTAATGAGACATGGAGTTTTCCTCACATCTCCATCTGTATAATTCATGTTTCTGAATCAGTCGTGGCCCAGCATTTCCAACAGTGCCCGTCCTTTTGCAACCACGAGCGTTAAGAAACTGTTGTCAGATTGGACCGAACTGCGTCTTGGCAGCACATCAGGGTCGAAGGCGAGGACAAACTCGTGTTTAGACTGAACACAACCGGCGGTGAATCGTGTCCGAGGGTGTTTGAGTCACTCCACTCCTGCCAAAAACCAATGGGACACCCAGAGTGGCCACCTAATGTGATGACATCCATGTGAAACAGTTGCTGCCCCTGAAAAACACAAACCTGCCCTCACTTATGCACTAACCCTAACAAAAAACATAACATCATATCACTCCTACAGGGACTTATAGTGTGTTTGGCACCTTCTTATCCTCTGTGATATACCTAGAAGATTCTCTGTGGTGGAAGGTTTTACCTGTAGAGGCAGAATAATGTTTTACTGACATATTTGTGCAGTATCCTTCTAAAATGTACTATAGGATTACACTTTTTTTTTTTTTTTTTTTGCAGAGATGCCTCCCTTGGTTTCAGCTTCTGAGTGCCTGGTTGGCTCCCAAAGGGAGAGCCCGGCAGAGAGAAAGCAGGTCGACTTTTTGACAGCAGGATGTTTCTCGGGGAGGTGAACAAGGCTTTTATTCATGCAAGTCGATGCTGAGCAGTAATTTATTCCAGTCAGTAGCATAAAAAGACATCTTGAAAACCCCGGGATGTAGTGGAGGGTACACCAACCTACACTCAGTTTAACTACTTTCCCCCCTCCTTCTAAACATTTCATGTCAAGGACCCCTGAAAAGATTAGTGCATGGACTTTGCTGCCCTTGATAACATTTTGTCCTTTACAGAGCTGCATGACTTTCCAAAATAAAAGTAGCATCTCAAAAGCCTGAACTGAATGTGCACCAAAGACTTTTGAGTATTTTTTTTTTTTTTTTTTTTTTTTTTTTAAGAGTTGTATGGGACATCTGCTTGCTAATTCGGCGATGGGTTTTTGCACTGGTTTCGTTCCCAAAGTCACTGCATAGAGCTCCGCTCACAGATGTTGGCAATTAAAGCCCCCACATTGTAGATTAACATCGCTAAATGAGCTTTGATGTGGAATAAAAGAAGAGACCAGCAAGAACACGCAAAAAGTACACCCAGATCTTCCCAGCCATGAGACTTTTATCCCACCAACCAGTGCATTTCTTGGACTGGGGGAAAAAAAAGAAAAGAAAAGAAAAGAAAAAAATCCCCAACCCCCTCTTCTGCACAAAGTGAAGAGGAATGAATGGAGAAGAGTATCTAAAGTTTAATTTGAGCGGTGTTGGTGGGCTACAGTTTAACTCACTCAGCATGCAATGAGCGAGGACTTGCTTTGGTTGCTTTGGAAATTTCAGCACTTAACTAGTTACCAGTGAAGATGATTTACTTGCCTCTTTATCTCTTCTGGAAAAGTTCTTCCCCCCCTTGTTATAATCCACTCTGCGGACAAAGTAAGATCCCCGGGGTGCCTCCTCAGGTCTGGAGTGTGTCCTGAAGCCCTGTCCCTCGCTGACTTTCCTCTAACTTTTCTGCCGTGCGGGATGAGGACAGACGCGCCTCTCATCCGGCTCAGGACTTTGTTTGAATGGAGCTGCGCGGCGTGTCGGGACGGCTCAGTCCGCCGGCGTAGGGAGTGGCTGAAGCGGCGTCTCTGGGCTCAGCGTCCCCTAATCACCTCCAGCCAGGGGGGAGGAGGAAGAGGAGGAGGAGGAGGAGGAGAGGGGGGAATTATGTTGCTTTCAAATGCAGTCGGAAATAATGAGCTTTTAAAAAAAATGTATGATGAAGTGAAAGACCTAATGGGAATCTGGTGGGCGTGGCTTATGTGGGAACCACCCACCCGACCACAACACACACATACACACAGACACATATACACACACTAAGAAAAAGCTAAATAAATAGTAAAAATAAATAAATAAATAAATAAATAACAACTAACTAAAGAACTAAACTAAACAAAACGTTAAAAAAGAGTAAACCCACTCTGGAAATGAGCTGAAACTAAACTGAATTGAAAACATATGAACAAAAAAGAAATTAAAATAACAACTAATGAAAAAATACAAACTCTCACATACTCACGACTCTATAGCAATAATGTGAGAATGAATGAATGAATGAATGTAGCACCTGCTACAGCAGCACAAACAGTATGAAATAAACGTTTTAAATCAATATCAAAGTAATGACAGCAGGCTCAGTGATTAAGGTTATTAAGTTATTAAAGTGAGTTTTAGGAGCTGATTAAAATACCACTTCTGATTGCACCAGCCTGTTTTCCTCAAATATGTTGATAACAAAGGTGTTGGGCTGTATAATGATAGTACCTGCAACAGCAACAGGTATGAGCAACATGATTCCCTATATGAGGGATCAACAAAATACCCTTTATTATCAATCTAATTTGGGATACTTACCATCATGTCCTACGCTATAAATCTATCTATCTATCTATCTCTGGTCAGCGCATTGTTCAATACAACAATTATCAAAGCAAGCACAATTACACAGTTTATTTTCATAATGCATACAGGTGTAATAAATACATTTTAAAAAGCAAAGGTGACTCAGACCTCCTGACCTGTCCTGAGAGGTTTACGAGGTGCACCTGAACGCCTCATTACAGCTCCACAAGTAGCTCACCTGACAGCACAACACCCCCCTCCTGTGTCACATTAGCAGATCGCAACGAATTAGCCGGCTCATATCACTGTTCACCCGCACTGGGGGGGGGAAGATACGGTCAAAATGATGCTCTTTGCGCTATTTCCACATGTGAAACACAAAAAAGACAATAAGATACTATTAAACTGTATTTTATACGCCAAATTAACCATATACATTTTTATACACGTGTTAAATGTCTGTTTTACATGTTTTATAAATGTTTCTCCCCCCCGCACAAGTCTGATGCTCCGAGCCGAGTCAACGGATGCGCATGCGCCGTGGCGGTCCACTATTTCCTCCCTGGCATCTGGGTCGCTTACAGTTAACTCAGTTTGTGTCGCAATACTTTGGCCTTCACCGACTGTTTTTGATCAAACAAAGGATTCCGGTGAGTCCCGGTTCGTGTTTGTGTCCCCAAACCGTGTTCGTGTGTTATGTCTTTGTTTTAAAAAACGAGGTTTGTGGAGGTGAAGTGGATTAAGCTAGCTGTGGGTGCCTGGTGTTGTCTAGACATCCGGGTCGGGCCAACCTGCTTTTCCTTTTTTTCCTTTTTTCCTTTTTTTTTTTTTAAACAATAATCTGTAACGTTACTCTGCCATCGTATTATTTCATAGTCGTCAAATGTGATTTACACATCGCTAACAGTGTTAATCTTGTGTCGTTTTATGGTGCTGACGAGCAGTAAGTCATAATTCGTCCACGATTAGCCACATTAGCTCTCCAACATGAACATTACAGGTGTGACGGCGGTACAAACAGCTGGGATCAGGTGTCACAGGGCATCAACCCAACGTGGCAAAAACATGTCCTTTAAAGCCTTTAAAGCTGCTACATCTCCACATCCATTGTTAGTTTGATGCTGCTTGCTGTTATGTTATGTAGCTACAGCAGAATCAGAAAAACATTGTTGTGTTGATGAATGTTGATGATGTATGTTTTTTTTTTTTTTTTTTTTTTTTTGCATTTTACATTATTTTATTCTATTAAAATTATAATTGTATTATTATTTTATTGTATTTTTATTTTATTATTTTATTTTAATATTTTTATATATTTTATTTATTCTATCCTGTTCTGTTTTATTATTTTATTATTATTATTATTATTATCATTATTATTACTTACTTTATCTGATTTTATTTTAATTGATCTTATCTTATTTTATTGTGTTATCCTACTGTGTTTTTTACCTTTTTATTCTGCTCTTGTTGTGTTATTTTGTGGTGTTTTATCTTGCTGTGCAGCACTTTGGAAACCTTGTGTTTGTTAAATTGTGCTATATAAATAAAGTGGATTGGATTGGATTGGATTGGATGAAACTGGCTTAGTTAACCCTCCTGTTATCTTCAAATTTACGATGTTTTACCAACTGGGGTCGATTTAATCCTCCAGGTTTATAATTGGGTATCAATTATAATGATAATTGATACCCAAATTTACATGTCAGGTGCTTTCCGTGTCTTGTTGACTGTCTCAATAGCTCTTTAAATAAAACATAACCGCCTTATACATCAGAGTTCATGTGGGAATCATGTTTTTCCTTCCCTAATGTCACATGAACTGGTCAGGGTTGCCAGATCTGTGAGACAAAAGCAGCCAAACAGCATCTCAAAACCAGCCCAAAACCCGCCCAACCTGGTATAAAAACGGCCCAAAAATCAGCCCAATACCAGAACTCAAAATATGTCCATTAAAATCCATATATGTTGCTTTTAAAGTCCAACAGCATTGCTATAATTGCAAAATGCACTATAATATCTATAAAATAACATCATAAACATTAAAGGCAATTTCCCAGGCAAAGGCAATTGAAAATCATTTCAGCTCACCTGTTAAACTGCTGGCTGTCTCCAACATAAAAAAGAACGGGAAAAAACTCCATGAACTTGAACTATTTACAGCGTTGTCTGTCATACAGAACTGTATTGAACAAGGCCACAGTTATGCTACAGGTCTGCCCAAGCCCAACCCGCGGACAAAATTTGTTACCCGCGGCAACACTTAAAAAGTAGCCCAATTTGGCGGAAAAAACACGGACTTGGCAACCCTGACTGTGGTTTTCACACTGCTACAGGTGTGGTTATGTCAGGTGAGGCCCCGTAAAGCAGAGGGAAGTGTTATGAAGATTATAAATGTCATGTGTCATGTGTGAATCTTGATGTTTCTTGTGTGTTTTATACAGCTAAAACTGATGGGTACCAAACGTGTTCAGGACATATCATTATGTTAATTTTGTGTTTACTCACTTGACCCCATTAAATTAGGAGAAATCATTAAATATGAAGCAAAAAAAATAACAATGTTAATCGTGTTTAGAGACGTTAAACATTGAATTGTGTCAAAGTGACCTCAAAGATAATAGGAGGATTCATTTATAATACATAGATAAAGAAATGAGGGGAAAAAAGTATTAGATTATGTATAACGTGTGTGTTAATTTCACAAAAAATATTACAGCAATACATACAGAAGCGAAATGGCATTAAAGTGATGATAAGCAACAGATTAGCATATATTTATATTTATATAAGGCTAATAAGGTGGCTAAATTGAATTAAGCTTGATTCATCATTGTAACACTACCATTGCATCCACATTTCCAGCCATTCATTTGTGATAGTGATTTGCCACCCTGATTTCTCTTGCCTTCTTCCTTTGTCTTTTCAGGGTGTTTTTATGAGTAATCAAAGGCAGCAGAAGCCTACGCTAACAGGCCAGCGTTTCAAAACTAGAAAAAGAGGTGAGAGAACCCACTGCTTTTTTTTTATTTTTGTTGGCATTGCTGCCACACTTTCCATTTGGAAGGCCAAAAATGGAGGCCTTGTGTAACAGTGTGCGCTGCATTATGAGTTACACTTCTGGATCTTACTACAGTCAGAAAATGTAGGATTACATTATCTGAACTTAAAATAGCCAGAGTGTAATGTGTTGCCAGTATGTTTTTTTTTTTGTTTTTTTTTTCCTGCTGACTGAATGCATTCAGGATGTACAAGGTTGTAATGTGGGTGGTGAGATTCACACTGAAGTGGGAAGGCAAAGGCCAAACACGCATTTACCTTGATAACAAAGCTGTTACAACTGAATTTCAAAAGCTCACATAGCATACTAGGTGTATAAACTCCACTAAGCGTGTGTGTTTCTCAACAGATGAAAAGGAGAGGTTTGACCCTACCCAGTTTCAGGAAAGCATCGTACAAGGTCTGAACCAAACTGGCACTGATTTGGAAGCGGTCGCAAAGTTCCTTGACGCCTCTGGTGCCAAGCTCGACTACCGACGCTATGCCGAGACACTCTTCGACATCCTGGTGGCCGGTGGAATGCTGGGTAATGGACAGGACCTTTTTCATATGTGGTCGCTCTGCTTCCAACGGAGGGCATAAGTTAAAATATCAGCAACAATAAGATCCAAAAGGATTCATTGCATGGTTGACTATAGTTGGCAAAGTCCCAGGAATCACAGGCCAAAAAAGTGTCTGAAATTGCGTAATGGCTTTTATGCAAACATTGCCAAGGACTGAAAACTGTTTAAACATCTTTCTGCTGAACAGTTTGCATACAACAAAATGTAAAATGGATCATTACAACCAGTCAGACTGATTGATGAAAAATAATCTACTGTATTATACTGCTTGCCTTATGGCCATTCAGACAATGGAACAGGACCTTCAAGGTTTAACAAAAGTGTGTGGGATGAAAAGTTTGAGCCTGTCGTCCCCTCAGAGAAAGCATAACCAAGTGTTAGCTGAAATAGATGGGAGAAAAACAATTTTAAAATCCTGTGTTCTTATTCTGCAGTCTGAGGTAAATTGGCACAAACACCTGATGTGCTGGCAAAGAGTCAAAACCATCACCGGTGGCTACAGAACTCACCAATCCATTAAATACATTTGTTAGCACTGAAATGTTTCTGTGGGATCCTCCGACATAGATTACAGAATGTACTGACTGAACCCTCTTGGCTTCATCAATTTAAAGGAAAAATCCACTCAAAACCACCTGAAAGGGATAGTTGACCCATTTTGAAAAAAAACAAAAAACAATATTATCTTATCCTTCACTCAGTTGTCATGTAGGACAGCAGTGGTGCTATCCTCCTCTGGTTGTTACCAAGTGCTGGATGCTCCAAACGCTAACCGTTAGCCTCCCACCATTAAAGTGGACTCTGTTTTCTTCACTGAACTCATTGTACACTTATCGGAGGTCAAAAATAGCTCTCTCTGAATACTAAAAGAAACCTGGCAAGTAATTTTGTGGCTAGCTGCTGCTTCTCCTCCACTCCCCCCGATTGCACGTGCAACTTTCAGGCAACGGCCAGAGGACCAGCACAGGGAGCTCAGACCACACAAGAAAATAGCTCTGTCACTGATTATCTCCACCATGCAGCAGCCTGAGGGGGCTCGTGCGTTTGCCTGTGTGTGGCTGTGTGTATCTGTCCGCAAATAATCTCTCATACCACGTTTTCTGCTGCAATTAAGTGCCAACTCCTCAGCTGTTTTTTTTTTTTTTTTTTTTTTTTTTCACCAAGTCCAAGTCCATCAAGTCCTTCTCCGGTCCAAGCACTGGAGAAGAGAAGATACGCCTGGTGGAGATCTGCATCTGCACTCTGCACCTTTTTTGAATTACCACTGTAAAGATTCTTCCACACATCATCAGATTCAAACGGTGTAGATTTAGTGACTGGAGTGGATGAAGGTGGTTGTTTTTAAGAGGCTACCAGTTAGCATTTAGAGCATCCAGCCAGTATCCAGCACCCAGTAAGAAGAAGATAGCACCACTGCTGTCTAACATAATAGTTCAGAGGGAAGTGAAATAATAGCAAATTTTTCAACCTGTTACTCTAAAATCATTACAAAAAACAGATGTTGGCAGTGTACCCATGTATTTCTGTATATTTTGTGTTGGTTTTCTTTTTGTTGGATACCTGTCTGAACATAGATGTGATCCTAAGGAGTATGATAGTTGAAATTGCCGTTGTAAAACTGACAGCGTTCAGCAATCACACAGGGAAAAAAAAAAACATCGCAGAAGAGGACAAAGAGAACAATTTCACCATCACACCAGCAGCAGTTAGACCAGAATGCAGTGCAGTCAAAAGACATGTTGCATGCTGGATTGTTTCTATTGTAAACACATCACCATGTTCAAAAACTAGTTCACTGGCTCGAGAGATTTTTGGAGGTCATGTTATGTCTGCATTTGACAGGAAGCAGCAAGTTTATGGCTCCTCTAGTGGTTGTTGAAAGGCATTCTGGGAAATGTAGGAAATCCCTAATGACGTAGAGGTAGATGAGGCAAGTTGAAGAAAAGCAGGTACACCGAAAAAATTAAACTGCAACACTTTATCACAAAATAATTACTGGAATGAGTTAAACATCACTAACTGGTGACATGTAGCAGTGTGAGCGTACCCCAGGGTGGAATATTTATCCTTTTTTTAAGTATCTTTAATTGTTCAATTAATATGAAAGCTCTTGTTTTGCTGCTATTTACCCTGTACTCATTCAGTTTGATGCAACTGGAAAAAAACAACAAGGCACAAGTGAAAACAAGATGTGTAAATCTTTGAAACAAATTTGCAAAATGTTTGTTTTTCAGCCCCAGGTGGTACCTTGTCAGACGACATGACCCGCACAGAGTTCTGTCTCTTCACAGCACAAGAAGACATGGAGACCATGCAGGCATACGCACAGGTGAACAGCGTTTTCACGATCGATGCATCTTACATTTTCCCCATGTTGATTGTACAGTGAAGAACATTTTTTGTGTGTCCTTCAGGTCTTTAACAAGCTTATCAGGCGTTACAAGTACCTAGAGAAGGGGTTTGAGGAGGAGATTAAAAAGGTTAGTTTTTTGCTTCCAGCATTTTTACAAGAACACTTGGGATCTGTTCAGTTCAAGTTCCTGAAGTTTTTGACCACTGTGTTGTTTTTTTTCCTTTTCTTTTCTCCAATACTCTCAAACTTGGGTGAATATAACTATCGAGCCATATGCATCTGACTCACTGCAGCCCACAGATACATAAAAGTTTGTTTTTGTTTTCCTCTATTTGCTCCTCGGCAGCTGCTGCTGTTTCTTAAGGGCTTCACAGAGTCTGAGCGTAACAAGCTGGCCATGCTAACTGGGATTCTGCTGGCCAACGGCAATATCTCTGCCTCCATCCTCAGCAGCCTCTTCAATGAGAACCTCGTCAAAGAAGGTACCTACCTCTCGGCCCCGCTGGCGTGCGTAGTTATGTTGTCCGTTTCAGTTCCTCAGAGAAGGTCCAGAGGTAGGAATGGATGGGTTGAGAGAAAATGACCACATCAACTGAGAAGAATCATCTCATACTTGCAAACTGATGGTGGAGTGAAGAAGACAGTTTGTGTTTTTTTCCCCCTTGTCAGTACCGCTTGATAGACAACTGTTGGCTCGATACAAGTCAACCACAAGGGTCTTTAAAGGAGAATACTCCATGCAGAAACTATACATTGTGTTTGATTTGCTCATCCTGAGTCGCCTTGACTATCTGACAAATTAATTTTTTAGTGGCATGCTTCGCAGAGAATGAAGGTCACAACAACTGTAGTCAGTTCTGTTGGAACTGAGTTGATCAGCAGCCTCGTTAAACAGCAGCAAAAAGGACATGAAAACCTCAGGCTCAAACTGACAGACACTTGGTGCAGCATAATCCAAGTCTTGACTCTGCATTCCTATGTTTGGGATTACAATGCATGAACATTTGAGAATTGAAACACAAGTTTTCATATTCTATTCGCTCCTGTTTCTCCAAGTTGCTGATCAGCTCAGTTTTAACAGAAATTGCTACAGTTTTAGGATTTTTTTTCCCCCATGAGGCATGCGATTAAAAACATCTTTTGTCACAGATTCAAAACGCAGGATGAGTTCGAGATAAAAAAAATATATCTAGTTTTTGGATGAGGTATCCCTTTAAATCCTTCCTCCATGGATTCACTGCAGTTTCAGGACACTTATTATCTTCTAATTTGCATGCACTTGGTATAGCTGTAGAGATAAAAGTTGGCTTTTATCTGATTCACACAGTGGCTAAATGAAACACTTGGAAGTGACCTCAGCCTTGTCACGTTGCTTATTTTTGTCTCTTGCACATCTAAACCATATGCTCTCCCTTTGTTTATGTTATTCTGACCTCCAGGAATATCACAGACAATGAATTAAAACTGTGAGACACTTAGAGGACCGTAACACTTCAAAAGTTTCAAGAGCACTGTGTAGTCGCGGCAGGACTGAGCTCTGGAGCTTTAGAGATTAAAACAATCTCTCTGTCTGTCTCCCCTTGTTGCTACTTTATATTTTATTATGTTCAAGATGGCTGCCAGAATCATCAGACTCATAACAATTCCCCCAATGTTTATCTGAGGTCATGAGGATAATTGCAGGAATTAGCACTGACTTGGAACATTTGTCACTTTTTATGCCTTCCTTAATGTGCATAATTCAACACGCAACCACAGTTTTCCTCCGTTGTTGTGTCTAGCTCTTACTGTGCACATATAATCGTACAATGAAACAAGAAATCTGAAAAGACTTGAATACAGACATCAAATAACTTCCTGAACTGTAGGTAATGGCATGCAGTAGACATACATAGACATTTATATATATGTGTGTTTGTAAGTGATACAATTAGAAGATGTTGTCCAACTCCCAGATCTTGTGAATCATTTAGTAAAAAAATAAATTGGAGCTCAAATGATTCTGTTAGCTGATAAATGGTAAACAGGAGTGGTACATGCTCAGAAACACCCTCGAGCTTCCTCATAGTGAGTAATGACTTCACTTCCCCACCACCTCTGCTGCTACTGACCTCACCGTGTTTTACATCGACCCACAACAGCAATTTTACTCAATACCGTCTTTTTTTCGAGGTTGTGTCTTTTTTTTTTTTTTTTTTCCTTCTTTTTAACTTTGAGCGACTGATGCACTTTTGCTCATGTTGATTCCTCGCCTGGAAATTGATTCGGGTCGGTTTTGCCATTCTGGTCAAGGCCTAACTGCTTATTACCCTGTCCCCTTCGAACGTAAGCCAATTTATTTCTGGTACACAAGGAAGCCATTTCCCTTGGCAATAGCAATGAAGACAACTTGTGAAATGATGGAATACACACACACACACACACACACATATACACACACGCTCAGGCCCGATCTGACAGATCTGGGCAGTGTTCAGATACACTTTTAATCAGCGCTGTTGTCAGTGGGCAGCGAAAAGGTAAACAGAACGCGAGCCCCAAATACAAACATGCTCAAACAGATGTGACGAGATGGTGAGGGGAGATCTGAAAAGCCGATGTGCGCCTCAGATTCCTATCATCATATTTTGTTATGCAAGTGGCATACACGCAGATCAAATAGGATTTAAAAAGAAAAATACACTTCGTTTGATATGCTTTCGGTCCAAACTTACTTTGTTGATTTTATGACCCCCGCATCATGTTGACTCATTCCTTACTTACCAGGCAATGAGCCAGTTAAAACCTGCCTAATCGCATCCTGTGGAGTTTTGTTTACTAATGTCTTACTCGGGCCTATCGTCATCCTGGCAGGTCTGTTCGCAGCAGCTGACTCCCATTTCATCCATTTGTTCAGGTGTTTCGGCAGCCTTTGCTGTGAAACTCTTCAAATCCTGGCTTAATGAAAGGGACATCAACTCCGTCGCCGCCAGTCTCCGAAAGGTCGGCATGGACAACAGGCTTATGGTGAGAGCATGACTTGGCAAATACAAACTGTCAAGCAGGCCAAGACGAAACATATGCTTCCTCGGGTGGCTGAAGGACAGTGGGGTGTTTTGTGTTTTTTCTCAGCAGAATGTTTAAACCTATGTCTGCTTGTGTCCTCTCTCTTTTTTTCCAGGAGCTGTTCCCTGCCAACAAGCGAAGCTGCGAGCACTTCTCGAAGTACTTCACGGACGCCGGGCTCAAGGAGCTGTCGGACTTCGCCAGGAACCAGCAGTCCATCGGGGCCCGCAAGGAGCTGCAGAAAGAGCTTCAGGAGCAGATGTCGCGCGGGGACCCCCTCAAAGACGTGAGCCCCGTCACGTTATTCCCCAGCCGAGTCCATTCAATCAGCCTCTTTTCCATCCAATTAGTCCGCTTTTTCTTTTCTTCTTTACCAAGCCACTCTGGAGAGCACTTAACATTGCTTCCTTAACCTCTGCCTCTATTTGTTTTGAGGCGTCTGGGAGAAGGAGACGCGTTGAATCAATGACAAGTTATTGAAATCCACTCAACCTGAACGTATTATCAGCTCTTGCAAACCTCTGCGTCCCGCTAGGGTTCACGTACCTCACACTTGTGTAGAATTTGATAAGCAGCCTCAGTGTGCCTTGTGATTTTTTGCTTGCTTTGCCAATGATACGCCCTCTGTCCCCGGGTTTGGGCCCCGCAGATCATCGCCTACATCCGAGAAGAAACCAAGAAAAGCAACATCTCCGAGCAGACAATGATTGGGATAATCTGGTCCAGTGTAATGAGCTCCATGGAGTGGAACAAGAAGGAGGAACTCGTCACAGAACAAGCCATCAAACACTTAAAGGTGAGATGTCTTTTATAGAAACATCACAGCAGCGCACTCGAGAGACGGGAGACCTACAGACACTTAAAGGCTGCCGCTCTTAAATAATATCTCAGCGTTGTTCTTTGTTTAAATCAAGGCCGCTCAAAGCTTCAACTTCATGCAGAGACGCTTGATTTTCTCTCCCCCAGTCATTCCACCTCCTGAAGAGCAGTGATGTGAGAAATCGGGAAAAAAAATATCCTGATATTCTATTTTTCGCCCCTCAATCTGTTCATTTTATCAAGACATCTACAATTTGTTGGCCAGAATGATGGAAATCTAAAAATTGATTTCCCCCCTCCATTGTTTCCTAGCCGTGTTTCAGTTTGTGCCTGAAGGTGTAGGGACTCCAACTGCAGCATCTACATTTTCACCCGTTGTTGTTGCACATTTCCAGCAATACAGCCCCCTGCTGAAGGCGTTTACCTCCCAGGGCCTCTCTGAGCTCACTCTCCTGCTGAAGATCCAGGAGTACTGCTATGACAACATCCACTTCATGAAGGCCTTTCAAAAGATTGTTGTGCTGCTCTACAAAGGTAAGAGTTGTTTGTGTCCACTCGAGCCCTGCTTTCTTTGTTGTGTTGCAGTCCTCTCTGCAGTCTATTTGGGGCGAAACTTCATTTTGACAGGGAGAAACTGTGTAGGCACAAGTGAATGATGCCAGATGGCCAGAGATTATAGCCAAAAGTCGCTCTTGATTGATGTCATCAACCTGCTGGGCGACATTTGTTTTTCAAGCACCTGTGGACGCATCTGTGCTGTTGGCGTCATGTTGGAGAGGATCTTTTTCCATGGGATTTTGAAAATTTTTTTTATTTTTTTGTTTCCCACAGCGGATGTCCTGAGCGAGGAGGCGATTCTGAAGTGGTACAGCGAGGCCCACCTTGCCAAAGGAAAGAGCGTTTTCCTCGAGCAGATGAAGAAGTTTGTGGAGTGGCTCAAGAACGCAGAGGAAGGTGAGCGCTTCCTTCCGCTGTCGCCTTTTCAAGTTCTGTCACTTGGCGGTTGTGGTCCTGCCTCCCGTAGCTGCAGACTGCCAGAGAAAGCGTCTCGGCTTTCTGCTTTGTGCCAAGTGTGCCCGACAACAATGGATGACTGTGTGTTTGATGTTTGCCTCCGTAATTTGTGCCTCAAGCTACCGCCGCTGCCGGATGTCTCGTTCTGTCACGCTCATTTCCAAGTTCTCAAGTCGACGCCGCTGATGCTTACCAGTGCGTAGATGTTTACTCACAATTGTGATTCTTTTTTTTTTTGTGTGTGTGTGTGTTTTGCAGAGTCCGAGTCTGAGGAGGAGGAAGCAGACTGAGGACCTCAAGCCAACTACCATCATCCTTTTGTCTTTTGTTTTTTTTTTTTGTTGTTGTTTTTTTTTCATTAACATAGTACCGCAGTGGATTGTTTTGTTAAAGCAGTCTCGATCTCCATTTCTTTTGTTTCCTTTTCTATTCTACCTCCTCTACCGCTAAATCATGATGTCTAGGTGTACTGTAATGTAAGGGCTTTTACAGCTTGTTCATTGTAGACACATTTTTCTATCTGAACCAACAATCGAGTACTCTTCTTCAGCTCCTCCTCAGAGGCAGGACACAATGCCACATTTAATGAAACTGATTGATCCCCCTTTGTTTGATGCATCAGAAGGGGATTCTTTGTGAAGATGGTTCCCTTTAAAATTAGCCAGTTTACAGGCGTATTTGACAGCCATCTTTTTTAATCATGGGATTGTAGTTTGCCAGAGGTTCATTATAACTTACCTGTGTTGCCATCATATCTCGGACCTCTGTGAGAGGCATACTATTTTCCTTACCTCATTTTTGCATCTCTGCCAACTATGTGACAACTTTGAGTTTTAGCTCCTCTCTCCATCACATTTGATGGAGTTGTGCCAGTTTTGACTGCAAAGGTGCTGGTGGCAATGCCCCTTGAAATGAACTGTAATTGCTCTATTCGTCTTCTGTAACATAACCATGCTAACTCTTAGATTTAATAGTTTTTTTTCTTTACCCTACAATTTGACTTTTTAAAATAAAGGTTAAATAACGGTTTTCATTGCAGGTGTCTATGGAGATTTTTTTATTATTATTATTGCTGGAGCACATTTATTGTCAAAGTGGTGATCAATTAGTGTTTAAATAAGTTTAATTATATGATAAAGCAGCCAAATACATATAGCTCTAGCAGAGATTCAGGAAAATCCCCCTGTAGGTCACAGATGTGCGTCTGCGGCTGATCACCTTTAGCCTCAGCTAATCAAGTAATCAGGGGAGGCAGTCTGCTGTGCGTGACGCGAGGTGCAAACAACGATCTCATTCACTTCACTTCTATCCCACTTTAAATGGTAATTACGGTTCAGTCAAGCATGCGAAAATGGGAGCGAGATGGTGATTTGAGATGTTATGAAAACGGAGGTCACTGCACATACTTTATGACAGTCATTTTTACAAAATACATTGGAGAAAAAAAAAAACAGAACATCAATTTTCAGTGCCGTGGTGCAACGATTCCACATTTTGAGTTTTCATATTCAAGCCTATACCTTGTCGGGGGAGGTTGGAACAGTTAAGGGTCAGCAAACTTAGCGACTGAACCAATCCAAATGTTTAGTCATTTGTTAATTAATCCTTCAGTAATTCTCATATCAGGCTGTTAAACCCAATGTTGAATGCAGAAGCAGGCACAGGCTTTCCATCAGGGAAGAAGCTGTTTCTCCATATAAATAACTGCAGTAGTACAGGCAACCATCTATACCTTGAATACCATAGGGCACAGTACATGTGTGTAGTGGGAGCAGGATGTGTGTGTATACGTCTTCGATTAGGGCGAAGATGGACATTTTTTTTTTTTTTTTCTACAGTGGCCTTGGTATGAAGCCTCCAGGACTGTGCACATTAGCTGAGGTCAGCTTGTAAAATATAAACGGTGATATAGAGCTGCACCGAGGAGCACAGTGATCACACAGGAGCGGCTATTTGGGTTTCCCTCAGTGCCAATAGATGGCAGTAAGCCCTTAAGAGACACTGACTTCCTGCTCTTATTAAAACCTCCTGGAGTCGTAGTCAAGCTTTCAGGCAGTAGAAAGTGCCATTTTGAGAAACTAGACTAGCCTAGAAAGTATTAGACGCAGGCAGAACTACAAAGTATCACAGACACAAGTATTTTCTCTTGCCTTCCATCCCTGGAGGATTTGTTTGCCTTTTGGTTTTATTTAGTCATTCTGCAGAACATGAAACAATTTGGGAGACTGACACACCGTCAGAGGGGAACACGGCTGCTCTTGAGATTGTGCGTGCATGCATGAGTGTGTGTGTGTGTGTGTGTGTGTGTGTGTGCGTGCTTGTGAATGGCAGTGATGGCAGCCATGTCTCCCCTCCTCCTCCTCCTCCCTCTCTGTAAGAAGCGCTGGCAGCACCATCTTGGTAGGACTGCTCTGCCTGTCACCGGCGCTGCCTCATCAGGCTGTCGAACACGCCGTGCACAGCCAGCTCCTCCCTGCATGTCACCGCGTACAGGCTCACAGGATCGCTGCATACCGAGGAGGGCTCAGATATAATGAGCTGTGCACGTTGTGGCCTGCCACATCTGTCTGACTGTTGTGTTTGCATCCTCCATTTTTTACTTTGCAATCACATCTACATCCGGATATACCTGCACGAGCACCTGCTTACCAAAAAAAAAAAAAAAAATCAAAGGAGTATCACCCCTGAGGAAGTCATCGGTGCTTGTCAGAGTTTAATTTGCTCCTTTCTATCAGCGGCAGAGAGTCTATGATGATGGTTTTTACCTGTTGTCATTTTATTACCATTCAGCTCAGCCAACACACAACATATTGGTGAAATTATTAATACTCCTTTACTATTGATTTACCCAGCACACATGCTTCACATTATTACATTTACTCTTAATGCTCATGAATACGGCTCTATGCTACTGAGCAGCTGGCGGTTCAGTGCCGTGTTCAAGGGCACTTCAACATTAGTTATTGAGGGAGGGAGAGAAATGTTCTTTCTATTCCCCCGCTGATTGCAGTAAAAAAAAAAATGCAATGAAAATGGAAAATTAATTGGAACCCGTGGACCGACATGAGAGCGCGGGCCTGTTCGCTTCACTTTCCTCTTTCCGCGACAAAACGTGGAGTCTTTCCTCTGACCTCAACGCTCCCTCCGTGCCAGGGATGTCAGGCTAGCAGATTCGTTTTCATGATTTTTCATTTTTACACCAGTACCAGTGAAAATCCTGCGTTCTTGATGCCTGATTCAATACTACGGCAAAAAACAGAAATCCTGCTCCTTGATTCAAAACCTTTCAAACAGGCTACAGTACAACAAGAGCAATGAAAGCAAATCAACCAGCAAAGTAACTAGTTTGAAATTAGCAAAATATCTCAAGCTTATCAAGACCTTTAGTGTCATTCACTGTTAAATCTATTTTTTCAAACAAATGAAAAGTTGGCCATCTCATTTGTTTCCAATGGTCATAAACATGTTTCCAGAATTTGAATGAATCGTGTCATTTTCTTGTCTCATTCTGCCTTTTTTCAATGTATTTGAAACTGCACTGGAAACCGTTTTTCAAATTTTTCACTTTGAAAAGTCTCAGTTTGAGACTAAAAGACTAAAAAAGAGATTTTTCTTTTTAGTCGGCTGTGAATGGCACTGTATGAGATGTCCTGATGTGACCGTAAATAAAACGGTATAATTATGTGCTCTCATTTTGATTTACAGTCTTGTAAGCACGGCTGCAGCTTCAAGTGTTTCAGTATTTAACCCAGCAGGCTAAAACTGTATTAGAGCAACAACGCTGAGCTGCAGAGAGATGGGATCGCACTGCGTCCTCACTACAAATACTAAAAACAGTAATATTTTCATCAGAGGTGTTTTTTTTATTGACTTGGTAGCTAAGCATCGATTCTCTACCCTACCAGCAGTGAAGAGTAAAGATCATTTTCTGCATTATTTCTGTGTTATGTGGCTGTAGAGGAGAGAGAAGAGGTGAGCGAGGTGGGAAAATGTCATGTACTGCAGGTTAGACGCTGCACTTAAACTCAGGGCTCCATGCCTTTAGTTTACTGATGCAAGCGCCATGAGCTGGAAATGATGTGTCATGTCGCAAGAGTTGTGCTGTAACTGTATAATTTTCCTCAATGACATTGAAAACTGCATCGGGGATAGGAAATTGGAAAAAAAAAAAAAAAAAGAAGAAGACGAAGAAGAACCTCGGCTTCATTTATTTTTGGAAATTTCTATCTCACTAGGACTTCCTGCATGAACCGAGCAGAGCAGCACAATGTGCCAGGGGATGCCAGGGGAGTTGTGGAGAGCAATTATTCTGGATTTCACACTGCGGCTTTGGTCAGTAAACATGACTCAGACTGCAATGCAGAACTCATCTGAATAATGCTGTCAGAAAACAGAGGGAGACAGGGCAATGGTGCCTTTGAATGAGAAGAGAGGGACTTGAGATAATTACTGGGGCTTCAACAGAGAGACTAACCCTCAGACCGTGCCGTGATGCGCCGAGCACAAAAGGCACACTGTTTTTGTTTTCAGCAAATTGCAAGTGATATCTGTATGCTTTGCATTTCAAGCAGCTCACTGTATTGCGGGCCACTTTTCTGCTGCTGCTATGTTTTGCCTCTGTTGTGTTCACGGCTTTCTGTTTTTTTTGGCCAGGCTTAGCAACCAGGTGAAGTAAACAAAGATCCACAAGCCGACCCGCTAAATGCTGCCAATTTGTCTGCGGCGCGGATGGCCTTCAGCCCAACATCCTAAAGCAGTGCAGCCTCTTAACCCCGGTGTGGCTGTATTATGGACAACTCAGCACCTCTGCAATAAGGACGATTCACTAAGCCCTTAAAGCCAATGGGGCCTGGAAGCTTTGGGGGTTATAGGCTGGCAATCACCGTTGCCACCGGTGTCAACTCTGCCCACTCAGTCTCTCCCCGGAGGTAACGCTGCCAAGCTCGTCAGCTTTGTCTTCTGGAAGCAGACAGCACAGTAATGGGGGCTTTTTACTCTCTACTCAGAGTCATTCCACTTGCATAATAGTCTTCAGTTCAGAGGCAACTTAATAAAAGATGACAACTAAGTTCGGATCGTCAAGGCCATTGCAGCTGTTGGACTGCAAAGGTCTGCATAATCTATTACTTACCTATAAATTTCCATTATTATTAAATTTTCATTATTATCCGTAGTTGTAGTAGTAGCAGTATGTTTCTTTGTTGCTGTTTTTTTAAACCTCCTATATATCTTTGAGGTCAAATTGACCCCATTCATTGTTTCATGACATATAATCAGTACTCGAGTTGAGGGGGGATGAGGGTGGATGGCATCCCCCTGAAATAAAAACGGTCAAAATCATCCCCCCTGTAAAACTGCCATCCTCACTTTTCATCAAGTGAAAAAAATTGACCATCCTGAATCCCTGAATTTTTTTTTTTACAACTCGACTACTGCACATAATGAAACATAGGTAAAAACTTTTATTATAATCATTGTCCCGGAGGTTTAAATTGCTGATGTCAAATTGACCCGACTGATAAAAACAGCCAGTAACCGGGAGGGTTAAGTATTCAGCCCGATAAGATTTTTCGTACTGCGTTGAAAAACATGCAAAAACATTGTGTCTGGGTAATAAATGGCTTAAAGGAGCGGTTCACCCAAAAAGCACAATTTTTTTTTTTTTCCCACTGATCTTTGGTGCAGTCGATCCATGTGTCCATGTCCTGCACACCTGGCATTATCCACATTTACGTCTGAGAGCCTGGCCCACCGTGGAGGGCGTTGCTCCCCAGCAGATTGTCTTTGTGGTCTCATTGCTGCTATAGCTCCTATATTTTCCATTTCAATTTTCTCATCTTAGAGCCCATCTGATGGTGGCCTCAATAGTTACAAAGAAAGGAAAATTGGGCAAAGTTTGGCATCTTCTGTAAGATCCAAACACAAAGGGTAAAATGTGTTTCTTTCTGTCCATAAATGAGGGAATCAATAGTGATCTCAAAAAAAAAAAAAAAAAAAAAAAAAAAAAAAAGCGGCGCCCTGCTCCAAATCACACGTTTGTGGCTGTCATTACTCTTGTAGTTGGCCTTGGGAGATATGCACATGCTACTGAACCGAAATAAGAGATGAAACAGCGAGGAAATTGCTCGGCTGTCATTTCAAACAATCAGGCAAGACAGCCGAGCAAACATTAGAATCGCAGAGGTGAACGCCGCCAAATAAAGTGAGAGCACGAGGAATTGAAAAGATGAAATGTGAGCGGCCGGAGTGATCCGGTGGTCGCCGCGGCTTCAATAATGGAGGCATCTTCCCTCCCTAAAGGTGCTTCTGCCGGCTTATGGGGACCACACCGAGAGTGTGTAATGGCCTGACTGTGAGAGTCCAGGGATTTAATAGCTAACCTTGAGTCAACACCGAGGCTCATCACAAACATCATTACTTTCTCTCAGCCGGTCCTTTTCCCTCCTCGGCGGCCCAGGTCTGCTAGCTGTGTATAGACGACCGGCGGTGAGGGGATGGGTGGCCCGGTTTGATAAAGAACGCGCGACTCGAGGGCTGCTGTTGACTGCGAATGTCGCCCTCTGGTTTTGGGCCTCGCTGTCCAAAGCAAAGGGCCTTGAAGGGTGTGAAAAAAGCCGGCACATCATTAGCGTCCCACTGTGTCTCGCAGCTCGCCTTGCTTATGGACGAATACTTGCAGACAATTCATGCGCTATTAGTCTTTCACCCTTCAAATCAACGCCATAGGGGTTTACAGGCCACTGCCGGAGCTAACTGCATTCATTTGGAGAGGAAGGAGAGGCGAGGGGGGGGGGGCGCCTCCTGGGAGAAGCACAGCTACATCACAACACTTTGGCTGTGACAAACCGCACTGATAACTTGCAAATGGAATGAAAGTTTGGATCTCCAGAATGTTTTTAACGAGTCTCCCTGGAGTGTGGCATAATGACTGTAACTCTGGAATAGAGCGAGCAAGCATCAGAAAGAATCAGAGAGAGCGAGAGAGAGTGAGTTTGAGTGTTCGGTCTGCATGCAGCTCTCTGCTTTCTTTTTGCCCGTTTATGCACCGGCGGCTCTGGGGACTCAGACAGGCTGTGGAAAGACACACGAAAAAAAAAAGCCTCTACAAAACTGTTTGTTTTTGTGAGGAATGGCAAAGCAGGGAGGAGGAATCTACTTAATATTAAATAACCCGACACGACGCTCCCCGTTACACGGCAAATATTCAATAAAAGCCTCCCCGAATGCATGAGAAATGTTGACGTTATCAGAAATATAATTAACAAAAGCTCACTCTGGGCAGGGAATGGAGAGGCTGTTTTGAAGCTGCCATGAAAAGCTTCTGCATGCAGCCGTTTTTTTCTTCTTTCTTTTTTTTTTTTAAACGCGGGTATTTTGCAGTTAAAGTGTATATGTGACACAAGCACTATGTCTCCATATCTAATACATGAAATGAGGTCCCTTGAAGAATATTTCAGCCCATTGTTTTCTCCCGGTACAAAAGTGACAAGTATGAATGCTCTGCGATAGAAGGTGAAAATGTATTTTTTCCCTCTCGCTGCATTGTCAGGGAAAAATAACTGATGCTGGAGTGAGGGCTTTATCTTTGACAATGCCAGGTACTTACTCTTTTCAAGCCTGCCATTTTCAGATTTCAGAAGAAATATGTATTTCATAATTATCTAACTAACTCCGGGAAGAATATCCAAAGAAGAGCTGAAGGAAAGCATAAAAACAGATTATGGACGGGGAGTGAGTCCTTTCATCTTAACTTTGTTTTTTTCCTGTTTTTGTAAGAAACTGAGACCTTGCTGAACAGAATGGCGCAGAGATTTCTTTTTTAATAAACTGGGGAATAAACACATGATTTGACACATGATCCGGGCGTGATCCGGTGAACACGGGATCAATAAGCGGGGAGAAAAATCGATCACTCGGTCAATGCGGCCGCGTCTTTTCAATCAGGACATCAAAGAGATGAATGAAGCATGAGCATAAAACAGATTGGAGTGTGTGTTTTAATGAACGGCATACAAATGACAAGTTTCAGAGGAGTAAACATGCACTTTACTGTTAATGGTTCCTGAGACCTGAAATCAAACGTCTCCCACATAGAATCATTTTGAAAATTAATGACATTACAATGGAAAACATGATTTAAACATTAAACACTTGTCACTGTGATCACTGGTCATTATGATGTTATAAATAAGCTGCTGTTTATGTGGGACAGTGGACTGGGACGTTTAAACAAATGACCAGGGTGCTGTTCTCTAGCTGACCCTGACCTTTGACCTCTGACCTCCCTGTGTAGAGAGAAAAAAGAGAAAAATAATTTTCCTTGTGAAGATTAATAATACAGTACATCTCTAGTGCCACACTGAGTCTGCTGGGTTTGTTTTCCTGCATTAAATAAATGATACTGATGTCGCTGACAAGAATACAAGAAGCAGAAAAGCATCTTATCCGCCATTTATCATTCATTTTAGTAGAATTAGTACTTCATTTCCATGTTATTTATTTATTTTTTTGCTTTGTTTAGACCACTCCACCAAAAAAAAAAAAAAAAATTCCAAATGATGTTGACTCATCAAACATTATGGATCATTGTATTTGCAGTATGTCTCTTCATGACTGTTCCTCACGGCGACAAATGAGATTTATTATTTGTTCAAATGATTTATCTGCACAGAAGTAATATCTGTGTCAATACAACCTGAACAGGTGAAATGTTGGCACAGCGCACACAATGCTCTCTAATCACGAGGGGAGCCGTGAATTTGAAATATACACAGTTTTATTTCATCTTAGTGTTTACAGAAGTCCCACATTGTGCGCTTTCTCCTTGTATTTAACAGCTCGAAGAAAACTGTGAAACGTTTGTTGTTTAGAAATCATGTGATTGTTCGTGCCATATTGATCTGAAGCCTCGGTGGCCTCACTCACGGCTTAAAGGGTGAATAACCATGGCCATTTATTTTTATTTATTTATTTATTTATTTTAGCTTTTCTCTTCAGAGCCAAAAGCCAAACCCTCCGATGAGCAGTGAACAATTAGGATCAAATCAACATCCACAGAAAACAGCCTTGATTTCTTATTTTTTTTTTTTTTTTTTGTGGAGAACCTGAAAAGCTGGGATCTATACGCTTCACAAATATGGATCCAATGAACAGAGGGAACTGTGTGAAATTGCTGAAAGTAGTTCAATCAAGAGACAAGTAAATGGTGAAAATACAGTTTATTACAGTAGATAAGTGATGATAAGTCTTGATTATAAAATCATTGGTGCTTGGACTCTACGGGGAGATTTTCCAGATTGAGGGACATCA
Organism: Myripristis murdjan; assembly: GCF_902150065.1. Taxonomy (NCBI): domain Eukaryota; kingdom Metazoa; phylum Chordata; class Actinopteri; order Holocentriformes; family Holocentridae; genus Myripristis; species Myripristis murdjan. The sequence continues at coordinate 30,528,896 of NC_044000.1, read as the reverse complement.
GGCCCGAGCAGCAGCAGAATAAAAGCCCCCCGTGGAGTCCAGACTCGGGTGGAGAGGGGGGGCTGATGACATTTGATGAGGCTGGTGGTCCAGGATGGAGACGACAGCAGGCAGCACTAAAGAAACCCGTTTTAAAAAGACAGCAGCAAGATGAGAGGCTAACGAAGGAGGAGTGTTGCTCTGCTGTTGGATAGACATGATGAAGTGAACAGCTGATTTCACTCAATTAGCTCTATTGTCTTTTTAAAGGGTAACTCAACACAAAATCCCAAGAAGATGTCTGCTACACTGCCCCCTACGGGTTGAAACTGTCAGGCATGTTGCACCTTTGGCCACACCCACTCAGTGATGAGGCAGCAGGTGTCCTCAGCAGCGGTCAGAGGTAAAATCACCTGCAGCCACGTCACTAACTGGGTGTGGTCACAGGTGAATGTTTCAGCCTCTAGAGGGCAGCACAGCACGAGGTCTCTGCTGGTGCTGAGTCACTCTGTAATGTTGTAGAAATGCCAGACTATTGCACACAGTACCTTTCACAATCAGAATCAGCTTTATTGGCCAAGTATGCGTTCACATAAAAGCAATTTGACTCCAGTAAACTTTGCTCTCTCTTAATTTACATAAATTAAATAGCAAAAGAGAAAACAGAAAAAAGGGCGATAAAATAAACAAGTAGATGAGTAAACAGTGCAAATAGACATAAATCAAATTAAATTAAATTAAATTAATTCAATATGCTATATTTCTAGCTGGGCATTATGGGAAGTTGTAGCACCTTATGAACAGATATGCACATAGATATATCTAGACTCAGTAGCGGTTTTAGGCACGGGCGAAGCGGGCAGCCGCCCGGGGCGGCATTTTTTCATGTCACGTGGGGGGCGGCATGAGCGCAAAAACAAAAAAAAAAAAAAAAAAAAAAAAAAAAAAAAATCATCAGCGCTGCAAAGCAGTTTTCTATTACCGTATTCATCTGCATATATTTTTTCCATTGAAATGCCCTGAAAAAAACGCCCTCATCTAATATTGGGGTCTAACCAAATACACATGTATTGTTGCATATGTAAACCAGTAGGTAGGCTCGCCTGATGCCGCGATTACCGGCGAATGGCCGCATTGCGCAGTCAATAATCAACCATGTTGTCTGTGTCATTGTCTGTTGTGCTGCTGCAGCTGCGTATTAACAAAAGTTGATTTATAATGAGAGGATGGCAGTCTGTGTGCACCGCTCACCTGTCAGATCCGGCAGACCGGCTAGCCGCGGCACCGGCCTGATGCCGACCGGTGCCGTGGCCGGCTCACCTGACGGCGGCCGGTGGCGGTTTTAGGCCAAACAAAAAAATACCTTGGGTTCCGGTTCCTTGTCATTTAAGGGCATGAATAGGTAGGGAATTTATTGTATTTTATTTAGCATTTTAAGGATGGGTAGGGGGGGATTTATTTTATTTAAGGTAAGGTTTAAGGTATTTGTGCAGGTGCCGGCGCCCCTGCTCTGGGAGGGGCGCCTCTAGCGGCTGGAGGGGCACCGGTAGTGGCCGTTACCGCCTGGGAAGGGTTAGGGTTAGGAGTAGTAACACGGACGGGTGCAAGGCAGTAATTTCGCCCAGGGCGGCAACATGGGCAGAACCGCCACTGTCTATACATACAGTATATGCATATGTACATTTGTAGATGTAGTTTCAGAGTACAGTACTTACAAATAAAGTGTTGTTGTTGTTGTTGTTGGTTGCAGTATCATCAGAAATATTTACAGTTAGTTCCTTGGCTCTGTGGAACTCAGCTGTGATTGATTGCGGTCACATATTTCTGAATAATGTCTGCTAAACTATGTAATTGACCATCGCTATAGGCAACCAGTTTGTTCGCTACATGGCGGCGCATAGTTTTTCAAAGCTTTACGGCGAGGTCTACAAGTAATAAGATCGTGTCGAATCAATACCCTGTGTCAGTTTATTAATTTTGTTGGTAAGCAGCCGTGCAATATTGCGAGGTAAACCACTGATGGAGTGATCAGGGTGGCGACTTGGAGCTGAGGGAGTGACACCCGAAGCGGGCTGCACATTATCCTTTACGTAACTGTTACCTTGCAGTAGAAAGCTGAAGGTTGTTATAAATAAAACCTTGTTTGTTACTGCGATACAGAGGCCAGCAGCAGCATACAATAACCTGCATGTGTAGTGGGCACATATATGGAAGCACATGGACACACACACACACACACACTCTCTCTCTCTCTCTCTCTCTCTCTCTCTCTCTTTGATGGGTTTTTATGATTTCCACCGATACACTATCTCAGCCACCATCTTCACCCGCTTCGCACAAACACACGAGCACGCTCAATAATTCTCTTTGGGTACATTATCAGCAATGGCCAGTTCCTGTGGTCACAGAGTGGCGTAACACTTCCCCCAATCAATCTGCACATCTTTCATAACAGAAACGCATTCATCCCACAAGCCCTCCTCCAAAAACACACCAATAAATATGGATAAGCAAACACACACACACACACACACAAATCACACCAGTGACCAATTTGCTATTGATCTTTCGCTGATAATGGTCTCAACTACTGTCAGATAACATAGCTTTGTACTAGATTTTTGTTTAATACGTGAAAACATATCGATTTTCAGCTGTAAAACCTTGCACGTTGTTATCGAATGCTGCAGCCTCCTGGTGCGACTGGATAATATTTTAGCATGGTGCATTTGTGCGGCACACAAACACTTGCGCTTCCTTGCACATTTTGTACTTTTCGCCATTCACGAGCTACCAGATGGCCGGCGCCGCACGTACAATTTGGGCCTGCAAACAAAAAGCTGCTTTCAGAGCGGCGGCTGCGGTGCAAGTAATGTGCATTGCTCTCTCAGGTTTTTCAGAGTTGATTTTGCAAGGTGCCGGCATGATTACCTCCTTATAATCATCATCACATCCGTCAGGCCGCGTGGTTGCTTTACGAGCCTGTAGTGCACTTGTACACGTGTGTGCGCGTGCCCTCCTTGTCCATGCATCAGTGCGCAACACGGGTAAACAAGTCAAAATGGTTTCCAATTAAAGCCACTTCATGCCGGTGTGGCCTCTGCCTGACGAGGTGTGTGTGTGTGTGTGTGTGTGTGTGAAGGAAACGCGGCAGTGAGGTGCCACGGGGTGCAAGGTGAGCTTTATTTTACAAAGGCTCCAGGCTGTACAGAGCTACCAGGGAAAAGAGCGAGGCAATGATTTCCAAACTGTCAGCTGTAGCGGTGCGTGTCTCAGCATCGGTACTTAACCCGACCCGGAAAACTGTCTCATCCAAGTCAAAGCTGATTTGCAGACAAACCACACAGGTAATGTGATATACAGTGTTCATATTCAGCAAAAAATATAACATGCGACTTTTTTTTTCTTGCTTTAAGTTCAGTCTGAGGTTGCCCGATGTTTTTTTTTTTTTTTTTTGGTCTTAATTTATCTTCTCCATCCTCCCATTGAGTTTTAATCTGCTGAGGGTTTTATTCGCTTTATTCTGGTGTTATTCATTTCCTCCTACCGTCTTACTTTCTTATAGTAATACGTACTTACTTTTAATCATGTACATTTGTACTGTAAATCCGTCTGCCACGATTATAAAGCACTCTGGGTCAGTCGCGGTTGTTGTTAAATGTGCTGTAAATGAAAGTGACTCGACTTGCTCCAATTAAGACTCGAGTTTAGGTGCTTTCCTTGTTTCTCCAGCTTTTCTTTATGTTTCATTGAATCGTAATCATTTCTTTGTACAACAGAAACAAAGCACATAAACAAATTACGTCTGATTACAGTTAGTCGACCCTGTCATTGTGTTTCCTTTCATATTACTGCTACACCGCAGGTAATTAGCCTATACGTTCACAAATGTAACTAATACATTCTCCATGACATTTTTATAGCAACTACACTGTCAAATAAAACAACTTTAAGCCATTAAAACCATGAAATACAGTGTTTCCAAACAGACAATATCAATTCAATTTGAAGCAAAGCTGAGCACATGGCCGGCTAACCAGCCGACAGGGCACTGAGCTGGATAAACAGCCTCACACAAACAAACAAGAATATGCCATGAATATGCCAAACATATTCAAATCTTTACAGAAACAACTCAAAAAGAATATATTTATCACCCAGCAGACATTAATATACAAGAAATGAGATTATGTAATACTCACAGGCATATATTCCCATATATTCCAGTCATGCAGCATCTTTACATACTGTAACTCAGCAGCTCTTAAACTAGTTTTTCAATAATGGTGCCCCTTTGAAATATCTTGTCAGCCAAGTACCCCCTGACAAAAAAAAAAAAAAATAAGCCTGTATGAAGAGGTCCAACACAGCTAACGACAACCTGATACTGATATTTTGTTGCATATAAAATTTTGTTTATCAAACTTATATTTACTTATAGCTTCCTATTTTAGGAATTATGCATGACTCATATTTTTAAATTAACATTAAAAAAAAACAAAAAAAAGCACCTTATGTAGCCCCTGTGGGACTCCCCTATTTGAGAACCACTGCTATAACTTACCAGTGACCACTAGAGGGAGCTCAATATCATGAAATTACACCTGGGATTAGGCACGTGTCATGTATTATTACCAGCACAATGGGTGTTGATTTGACCATAACACCCTTTGATGCATGGAGTCCCGGCTCAAAGCAACCAGGAGGAGCTGCCGGGTCTCCTGAGGAAATGAAATATCTTTAATGTCTCTTATTATTTAGCTAGCATGGTACACCGTTCATGTCAGCTGAGGTGGTTGTCAACCCGCCTGGTAGCTGCACGGGGTCCCAGGCTTTGAAAAAGACCCACGCTGTAGAAGTCAATTAATGTCCATCATTCAGGAACATATATCCCCCCCAATGTGACTGCTCCAGACTGAGTGCAGACGTCCTCCGTTTGAGAGTGGGTGCTGTTTCTCAGAGCAAAGGAACAGACAGAGTGGAAACGGCGGCTGATGTCACAAATCGCTGGTCTGAAGATCCGACATGCACCGCCTCGGGGGCCTCATCTGGGTACAGCGAGCCTGATTCAAACCAGTCAGGTCAAATTCTGACATTTAAAGCCCAAGTTTGAGCTTTTGTTTTCCCGCAGAGCCAACGTCATCCCTGCACATCTCTCTGGAAACGGTACAGAAACACACACACACACAGCTTTTCTGAACGTGCATGTGGCTTCTATATTGATTTTAAAGGAAGGCAACAAGGAGGGAAAAAAGGGATCTTGAACCTTTTAGCAATAAAGGCTACCTCTTAAATAAGCTACGCTAATGGATGTGATATAAAGACTGTCCAACTTAGCCCAACCAGAAAAATAAGCCACTGTTTTCCACCGCCACAGCCCCTAAGCCCCTGCACCGCACTTATCAGCCACAAGAGCGCCTGAGGAGGCATTGCAATGTCACTAATAATAACCAGCAGTACACTGAATTGTCCTGGAAACAATAGTCACCATTCTCTGTCTTTTTATACTATTTATACAGTATTTTTATGGAAAATGTTTGATTTTCATGCTGGCTGATTGCTCCAGAGATTTTTTTTTTTTTTGCCGGTTGCTGGATTCGGTGAATTTGCTTTGCTCAAAGTGTGTTTTGAGCCGTTTCAAAGGTACTCTGTGAACTGCTGCCAGCCAACCCAACACACAGTGCACAGTCCAGTACACACCAGAATATGAATTTGGCATACACATTTAATGAAAGAATACCTCATTACTTCTTGATTTATCTGTTCCAAACACACCATAGTATGTGAAAAATAAGGGCTTTGAAAAGCCACTATCCAATCATGATAGATATTTCTTTGGGTTTGGAAATATGAAGAATAGCCAACTCATTTTTTTTTCTTTTTTTTATGTATAGCACTGACGTTCCAATCTGGCAACCTCTGTTTGTTTTTCATTGTACCTTTTTATCAAAACACGAGGCATTAAAGTGTGATGTTTGCCTAAAGGCTTCCATTGTTCAACGGAGTATTTTACCCAAACAGCGAACTCTCTTTTCCATATCAGCTGAGCCACAGAGAGCCTGACTCAGCCAAACAAAGATGTCTAAATCTTGTCTGTCTCCTCAACCATAGGATGAGGGATTTGAATTAGAATAACTGTTGCAGCTTGTAAGCTGGGTAAATGTGTTGAGAATCAGAATAACCGGCACTGTCGGTGCCTCAGCGAGCACCCAACAAGCCCTGATTTATCTCTGCTGGCTGATAGGAGACAGTGGGACTAAGTCATGCAGACGGTGTGTATTAAAACAGCCACACTGTGACTTCATAAAGCACACAAAAAGCAACGGAGGCGGCACAGCACAGCACACACACAGAGCTCACACGAACACACACACACACACACACACACACACACACACACACACACACACACACACACACACACAATAGCAAAGCCATTCATTCATGACCAAGGGAAGCAATCTGCAGAACAGTGGGCATTTTATCACAAAATATTCCAAATAATGCAAATGCCTCTTAGATTTATGCTCCTCCAAACACATTTCACTGGAACTGAGAAGTTATAAAGTTGTGATGCTGAGACGAGCCATGCTCTGTTAAAAAATAAAAATAATGCAAATAAAATAAAACGCAGCTCTGATGAGAGCATTTATTTAAAGGCAGTTGGAAATTTAAGGAGTGTTACCCCACTGTCAAGTCAGCTGGAGCTGCAGGCTGCAGACGCAAGGTATTCATTACTCTGCCGTGGTTGCTGAGATAAAAACATGCTTCCCTAACATCTGCATGCATCACCCCGATGACACCGCCAGCCTCAAAGATGTAATGAAAATCTAAGTCAGTAGTTAGTCAGAAAGTGAAGCATCGAGGGAATGTGTCTGTAAGTCCATTATCAAAGCACACAATGCGAGGGCCTGGGTAATGATGTCATCGCCGGGGCAGGAGAGAGGTTGTCTATTTCCTGAGAGCCTGGCAGTCGGACAAAATGAATGGAAGAGAAAATATCACACCCAAGATGAAGAGAGAGGGAGAGAGGGAGGGAGAGAGAGGGGGAGGGAGGCAGAGAGAGAGATGATAAAAGATGTAGTGCGTGTGCTCATCAGCCAGAACCACTATAATAGCTTCTGTGACTATAGAGAGGTGAAACTCCCGTCTCTTTGAATAAAACATTCCCTTTCCAAAGTATGTACTTGGACTGGCATCAATGAATATATCAGGCCTGGCCAAAGGTTTAAAAATGTATACACCCCGCGCTACACTGGGCGATTTTGATCTCCATTAGATAGGAGAAGGGAAAAGCATTCTTTCAAACTGTCAGAGATGAAACGAGTAATGTATGGAGCGGACGCAGCGAGCAGGGGAACTCGTGCGATGACCCCCATATCCAAAGAGGAGATTTGCATCGGCGCACGAGTTTATGTTTCCCTGAGATTCCTCGTGCACCGTGTTTACTGTGAAATTCAATCCCTCCGTTTAAACAGCGAGTTGACCGATAGCCGCCCTCTGTCTCAGGGGAAGCAGAGGCTCAGCAGAAACCGGACTCAAACAATGCTACAAACAATGATGCGTGCTGTCAATCAATGCTTGTGTCTTAGCCAAATGTGCAAATGGCAGCGAGCGATCTGTGAGTTGAAAGGAGCCGGGAAGTGGCGCGGTATTGACAGGTGTCTGGCACGACCCACGCTGGCCTGTTACTCAAACTCTAACTACACTTCAACACTGGGCTAGTTAATATCCTCCCAGGACCATGTCATCACAGTCCAGTGAAACCTTGTATCTCCAATTTTTGGTGATTTTAGTGCTTTAACTTAATTGGAGCACATGCATGCATGCTCCTGTCTGAGTTCAGAAGCCTCAACAACTTCTGGGATAAAGAAACCTTCACAAAATTGATTATATAAACTGAAAAATGTACAGTTGTCAGCTGAGTGAGATACAAGGTTTTGGTTTTCACACACCGTTTGCAAATAGATATTGTTTCATAAGCATGCACTGTCAGGTTGTAGAGCAGAATCAGAATCACAGATGCTTCAGTGATCCCCGGGGGGAAACTGGGTCAGCGAGAGTCGCTCAGATTCTCAAGAGAAGAATTAAATTATAAGCATATGGGAAATTATAAGAAACAAAAAGAAACATCATGCATTTTGTATAAGTATGTGCATTAATCCTGCTTGTGCATTGATCCTCTTTGTAAAAAAAAAAAAAAAAGGGCATTATGTATAAATGCGTGCACTAATCCTAAAAAATGTGCATTATGAATAAATACCCACACAAATCCTAAAAAATGTGCATTATGTATAAATATGTGCATTCATCTTACAAAAATGCTGCAATAAATACAGAAATAAAACACTGAACATAAAATGTAAAATGTATATCTACATGGACCATATATTATCCAAAGGGTATTGTGTTGTTGAATGACTGTACAGTTCTACCAGTGTAAATTAAATGATAACATTGCATTGATATTAATACAACAGATCACATGGACCTTATGGACATTATGTGCATTATTCTTCTTCTTTCGTCTGAGGAAACATAAGATTGTGTATGTTGCTAATATGTAATGATGTTCATGCCGACACTAATGCCAAGTTTGTTAGTGTTTTTAATGTTAATAAAAAAGTGTGATTTGAACTAGAGGGTATCTTTGGAAGCGGCTCAACCATAAACACTATTTCAGGTCATTTCACACAACATGCACCGCTCGATCATGCTTTTTCTTTAATATAGAAAATGCATTGCAATTATTCTTTTTATGCAGAGATGATTGGATTGAGAAAAACACAAGGCTATTTGCAGTTTGAAAAAATATGTATATATATATATGGAACATAGGGCCTGTGAATATTGTTTGGAGCGTGCTCATAAGAGGAGAGCTCAAAGAGAAATGCCTGCTATAGAGGTAATAGCTTGTGACGCAAATAGCTCTTTTTCAGTTGGGTTTATTTTTTTGGGGCTTAAGAACAAAATGCGTTGAGACACTCAGAGCACCGTCCTCCATTGTCGAGCACTTGAAAATGCATCTTCAAAATCACAGGGCTCACAGAAAGCTGCTGAGAAAAACTAATGCAGGATTTTCTCCCTGATCCTTTAAAATGGTGCTGGATGGGCTATTGGTTAAACTTTTGTCACAATCTTGATCTGATCAAATTAAATCCCGTGCTCACATAGCTGACAGTTTACAGGCTTGATATTTTTACATTTTCTAAACCCGTCTCTTAGTGCAAAGTGACGAACACTCGGAGCACCAGGGCATACTGGCACCACGCTGCTAAAAGCTCCGGCTTATAAATTCAGAGGAGTGTCAGAAATCCTGTTTGCACTTTCAGACTGTCACTCTCTCAGTGCATTCAGAGCACACTGTGCCTCTCCAGCCAAGGAGGAGGTGCGCAGCACAATATTCAAATGTTTACAGCAGCAGCCGCGTAATATCAGGCCCACCAGCTGAGTTCACCAGCAAGTTTAGCTGCTATTCTGCGAGGGCTGGATGTAGCACATTAAACAGATAAAAATAGAGGTGATAAAAATGCTTCTAAAGCTGAAAACAAGCGATGAAAAAATAAGTGTGAATTGGGAAAAACAGAGTGATAAGTGATTTGGGAATGCCTTGCAGTTCACATGTTGTCCACCGGGCTGATTAGGGAAAATGTGAAGCTGATAATTCCACACTTTTTTCATGCTTCATCACATTTTGGTGCGGTGAGATGAAAGATGTGCGAAATCGCTGTGAAAGGCCAATGGGGCAAAAAAAAAAAAAAAAGAAAAAAAAAGAAATCATCGTCTTGTGAAATATTCGTCAACACAGCCATTATTCGTCCTTAACACGGTGCAAAAATACCTGTTGAGGTGGTACTTCAGCCCTTGTTATTGCATCTTGAAGCACTTCAGCCAATGATACGCCTTGTATTTAAGCGTTATATATGTAAACACAGCTTTATGCGCTGCAGGCTCATGAGGTGCTGTGTATTGAAATGCAAATGCAGAACATTGGCTGAGTTGCTCCGAGATGCGATAACAAGAGCAAACATGCCACTTCATTGTATATTTTTGCACCGCGTTAAAGCGAAATTGAACTTAAGTAGAGCGTCGGGTCGTATAATTCCCGGGGTGTGATACGGGTCCACGCCGGGGTGAAATATCCTTTTTGATTTGTGGATTTCTACCTCTCCATTTGCTTCCACAGCAAAAACAGCTCCCAAAACAATTTCAGCTCATAAAAAAACGCCAACACTGCAGATTATTCCAATATAAAAAGCAACAGAGGAATAGCCATTTTTAAAGGAAATTAAATGTCTCTTCCCTTGTTTTCTTATTTCAATTTGAAAGTAGATCCGGCAGGTTGCATGCCCACCTTGTTAATACTCACAAATAATGGCAGTTACACACACAAAATGGTTACTGGCACTTGTTTTTTTATGCATAATCCACTTTGTTTGCATTTGTTAAACTGCTAAAAGTGTTACTATGGAAGCTGTTTTGCTATGGGAGTGAATAGATGGTAAAAAAAAAAAAAAAAGAAAAAGAAAAAAAGAAAATAATCTGGACTGGCAGCCGAGGGAAGCACAATGCAGCTAATGAAGATATTTCACCTCCATGTGGTCTCACATAATGACCATCCAAGGCAGCGCTCTCCCAACGTTTAGTTTCAGGTTCACGCTTCAAGAGCTAATCCACAATGATCTGCACATTAAAGGTTTTTAATGCACAACATGGAAGGACAGTGCATTACAGTTTTTTTCATTCGCTTTCTCCAGTCTAATGAAACTGGGATCCACTTTGTCGTCATCTTCACCTCCAAACCACAGCAGAAGTTTTCTTTTGCAAATGTGTTCATACCTTTTCATTGGATTCACACATGTTTCAGGCTCTTTTGCACAACACTTCTCACATGTGTCATTTACATGGCCCTGACTCCATTGACTTCACTGTGGTAGTCAAAAGCAAAACATCTGCTCACAGCTGATAGAAATGACCTGCATCACTGTGAAATCACTAGTGCACCTGCATCACTGCCCTTTCCACCAATCACCATTCACCAATCAATCAGGATGCACCTACAAAAAAGGGGCCTATAAATTGTATTCAGTATTATTTTTTTCAACTCCTTTGAGTTTTTCTGTGTAATACTGTATGTGACTTACCGTATTTCAGTTTTTCCCATCAATACAGTATAATTTCACTTCAAGGTCTTTCTGAGTTTGGATGCAATTCTTTACTGTAAGTTCACATTTGAATGTGCAGCTCACAGGAGAACCTTGTTCAAACTGATAGCTGTACTTTGTATTCTGCTGTCAGCTGTGTTACAGTACAGTAGAGCTGACTGAAGGAATCTACTCATTTGGGCAGAAGTTGAGTTGTTTGAGGGAAATATTGGATTTTGCTACTTGCTTTACAATATGTAACTATGTAAATTGTCAAAAATATGACTGCAATACACACAGGAAAAAAGTAAGGTTGAAGCTGCTCAGATTAAAAAGGGTATGTTGCATTTTGGTGTTGAGTATGAAGTGAGTGAGTGGCTGGATTAGTTGTATTGGGCGCTGACAAAATGTGCTTTTGCTGCATGTTTGAAATGTTTTGCCATGGTAAGAGCCTTTTGCAAACAAAATGTGTTATTTTGGGAAGTGCACCTCTCATTAGGCCGATGGATTAACTGTTTTGATACCAGCATTTCTGAGCTGACAGAGGAGGTAAAGCGATTGAAAAAAACTGTAACACACACCTGAATTATATTACTTATAACATGGCCAACTGTCAGCAATGAAAACATAGATAGTTAGAATTAAAAAAAATACATATAGTAAAGACAATTTGAGGAGTAGTTACAATAAAAAAGCTCACAGCTAACATTATTCAACTTTAGGCATGGCTTTAAGCTCGACATCGATTGGCCAAAATGGATTAAATATGCCGCATATCTCCAGAAAAATGACTCAGCTAGCTCGGTGTTAGTGTTAATGTGAAGCTGGAAAATGATCGCAGTATTTCCAAACCAATTTTTAATTTAAAAAAACGGGGAAATGTAGGCTAACATAGATCGCATTACGCTTAAATTTCTCTTTGCTGTAGTTACATGGTTGGTTCAAAACTTCTTGAATTTCAAATGGTGGTTAAAAATTGAGCATCACAGGGTTTTACCGCAGATCCTCCAGCCAATCAGAAATAGTATAACAGGAAAAATGGCTGCCCTGACAGATGTTTTGCAAGAGGTTTGCGGCCCGTCCGCCCTCCGTAATTTACAACCACGACATGAGCGATAACAAAGCATGTGCCCACAATTAATTGACAAATAGCCTCTATTTCCACACCAATCTCCACGTGGCTGACCCACATAGTGCAGGAACATTTATAGCACATAACATCAGTGTAGGGACTTCTTTGATTAAGCCTGGCTAATGCACGAGGCAGAAATGCACTGTAAAGCACTATCGCGGTCGCTCCTAATTGCCTGATGACTTTAATTAAACTTCAGGCGCTTCTACTTGACTAATCAAACAGCCACGGAGTTGCCACCCTCCTTTAAATGGTGCTTGCAGGACTTTTTGCGGACGTCAGCATTCCCTTAATAGGAAGCTGGTTCAAAAAAGGGCACTTAACGGGACTCACTGTACACAGATGAGGCCCAAGTGTAGTCAAGTGGGACAATTTGTCAGTGGCACCATTACGATTTGTCACCAAGCAGTTATCACCAAGAATAAATCAATATACCCTCAAACGGCCGCCGATTCCATTACATTTTTCAAATTAAGCACCAATTTATAGCGCATTACTATTACGCCATAATGTCTCAGTAACAAGTGCAGAGGCGGCAGCACCCTCCCTCTCCGCACGCACCAAACAATGCACTATCTACCGAGGTGCTCATCAGAATTTGTATGCAAGCTCCATATTTTGTTTTAATGGTTCAGATTAAAAAAAAAAAAAATACAATACAATAAATCCCCCCAGCAGTCGGCAAAAACAGGCACTCTGAGCGAAAGCTTTTATTTGCAGAGGTCCGGGAGTTAATGCCTTACTTATATATTTTGTAACCTTTAAAATGATGCCATCTCCTGCACACAAATGCATCTGGTCTGCCTGTAACCTTTAGAAAATTGCAAACTAGGGGCTGCAATCATTCAAATTATTATAACTCATCTAGGATACTGTAGATGTTATTGTAAGTTTTGATACCGGACAAAAAATACATGAGGTTATATTTACACAACATGGACATCATTTTATCTGTAGTTTGCTTAAGATATAGCTCTCCATGTTTTACCCTCTGACTCAACTGGAAGCTTATTTTGCCTTCAAATTATGATGATAACAATGGCCGCATGTAATGGAAACACCAGTCCAATTAGGAAACATGTAATATGCTTTAAAAGGGAGCAAGAGGACAATGTGCAGAGGTACAGAGTCTAAAGAAATACAGCTCAAGTCTCATTTTAAATTTTCATATCTCACGATTCACTGTAGGATTATGTATTACGGAGGGATGATCTACTGTTATAAAGCGAGTGAAAGTAGTTACGATGAATTTACATGCACAATTCAGTTGTGAAACTTTCCGATTAAACATCAAAATGGCCAGAGGAGAGAGGATTTTCAGCTGACTTTTTTTTCCCTATAATCGTCGGCTTCAAGTAACTCTCCCCCCCCCCCGAGGCTTTTTCTTGCAGCATTAAAACTTAACTCGGCAAGATTTTTTTTTTCCTTTAATGTAAAAGTGCACCCGTCTTATCAGCTGAAATCACTGAGTGTGGCTGCAACAGAGGAGAGCAGCCCATCCCCTTAATGAGGACACCACAGTTTCGCTCTATTTGACTCTTTGCTCAAATTAATTCTGGTTTCAGGTGTTTGCACGGGCGGGGAATCGTCTCCGCATGCAGCAAGTGACACGTTCAAACCTAAAAGCAAAACAGAAAAATGAACCCCAACTTTCCCAAATCCATTCTGTTTTTTTTTTTTGTTTTGTTTTGTTTTGCTTTTTGCTCACTGCCACTTAATGGGGTCATCAAAGTGTGAAATTTAAAGGTGCACTCCGTACAAACAACAAGGCTCGACTGAAGTGAGGACCGTTTAAGCTCAAGTGACGAACAAACAAAAGACCAAAAACATGTTAATAAGCAGGAAATTTGATGGATGAGTGTACATTGCTCTCATTGTCTGCTCAGATCACTGGTGAAGTACGTGCTTATTCCACTTTTTCGGTCTACCTAATATCTATAAAATGTATAAACTTCACCTTTTAGCTCATCTTTTCCCAAAGCGAGCAGTCATAATTAAGAGCTGCGCTATAATTTTTCCTCCATTGGTTTCCATTTATTCAACTACAATATGAAAATTAAGTTTCAGAGACTTCAAACTTTCTTTTAGCTCACCTTTTCCCAAAGATGTAATAATAAAGTCCTCCATATTAGTTTTCCTAAAAGCAGCAGCACTGTTGTGTTTTCAAGACTTGAAATTAGGGGTGAAATACAAAAAAAAAAAAAAAAAAAAAAAGAAAAAGAAAAAAAGAAACTAGTTCCCGGGGAAACATTTGCTTTCCACAGCCAGTTATCAGTTGTGTGGTTTATGACTGCTGATGACTTTGTTATCTGGAGAGGCAGAACATTATAAAGTGGCCGTTTCAACCACAAATTCAAATTTCAAAGTATTATGATGATGTGAAATCTTTCGTACCACTGCATGATTTGCAAAATGGTTTCAAACATTCAAAATCACTGGTGTGGGCTTTTAAGAAAAAAAGAAAAGAAAAAAAAAAGCTCAATAAAGAGATGACTCTATGACATAAATCCCACTTTTTCCTGCTCAGATCACATGAAGCCCTAATAGTGATTGACTGATGCATAATTGTACTAATCCCGCACCCTGAGAAGAACAATTTGGAAATTAATGAATTTAATGAATGAATGTAATGAATGGAAATTAATGATTGTGTTGGAATATATGGACTGGATGCACTGGAGGTGGGTAGGTGTTTGTTCACATGAGCTGTCACTTCATTCCCCAGGAAACACACAGACACAATAACCTTGCAAACAGATGAATAATAACAAGAGTCACATTTTATTTTTGTTTAACGGTGCAACATGACGGCAGTGAGGAGGAGCGGGGGGCTGTGGTCAGCGCTGTGTTCAGAGGAGTGCAGTCTAGGTGCATGATGGGTAGTAACCATGACCTGTTAATGAATATTCTCTGCATGTGAGCATTTTTCTGACTCTGGCATCAGCGGTGAGGTGTGTTATTTTACCGGCTGGTGGCAGCCACTTCATTCTGCAACACTGCTGTCTCCATTTACTATTTGACTTTAATGCTCCAACCCAAGCACATTTCTCTCTACATGTCAACTAAAAAAGGGAGGCTTGTATTCGAGGTTGCTGCTGCTCAGGATCAGTAAAAAAAGAAACTGAATTAATCAACCGCCAACATCTGCTGCTACACACTGTGGTCAACAGTGGGACGGATGAAAATCAGCTTTCATGTGATTTAAAGTAAAACTTGCTTGGCTGAACAAAAGGCTCAGTGATTCTTCCCTCAAGCTGCTGGAGCCTTGGAGGCATGCAGCAGCTACTCAGCGTGCAAGGTGAAAATGAGCATTGTCCAAGGCCCGATGATTATTCCCAGTCAATCGGTCATCACCAGCAAGGCTGAAGAAGAATGAGGAGCATTCATTATTCATGCCAGTGCGCCGCTCCTAATGTATTGCAGGGACAAACCACATGCAAGTAATATATCCTACAGTGTGCGTTGAGCACTTTTGCATACTTTGTGTTCGCTCTCGCGGCGTGTGAAGTCGTCTATCACGATGAATCCAGCAGACAGACGGCCCGGGTTATTGATTTTAAAGGGGAGGCTTGGTGCGAGAAACCTACGGGTGCCATCAGAGACCAGAGAAGCTCCTGCTGCTTAACATTTATAGGTTCGCTAACTCACTGAAGCTTCCCGTGGTTTTGCCCTGTTTAGACCGCGGCGCATGAAAGATCAATGGAAGACTTTGGGGAGAAATGTAGAACTTGCGCCGTGCTTGCATGGCTTTGGATCCATTGAGCATCTGGCATGCAGTGCAAAGAAATGAATACTCATTAATGCTGCTGGCTATTAAAATGGGACTACTTTCACACCAAAATCTGAGGGCCCGGCCTTGTTAAACAGCCCCCACCACCACAGATAAAAAAGGTTAACCTAAGGTGATACGGCATCATCAGCACAAGGAAGGAGCCCTGCGCTGACAAAGCTGACCCGGCTAAATTATTTTGTCCCAACCACCGTTCAAAAATAAAGCTTGACTCCCCGGCACGTCGCAGGTTTATTCTCATGGACACCATTATTATCGCCTCCCGCTGCTGCACAGCCAATAAGACACTCTGTAATTCACGTTGTGTCAAATTCAGCTTACTTGTAAAATGATGGCCTCAGGGCGCCTCAGTCCAGCTAGATCAACAATAAATAAGTGCAACACCATGGATGTGCTGTCACCCTCCATAAGGTTTATATGGCATCCCTCTGTCTCTTTTCCTATTAACTCACAAGAGGGATTTTCTGGTGAGAACTTACTCCAGAGTGCCTCGGCGCTGTGTGTTTATTCATTGCGGAAACTCCATATTGGCTTTTAGTTATTTTGTTCTCTCATAACTTCAGTTCACGTCCGTACAGCACGTATTTCACCAAAGAGGTACCGAAGTTTGAGAATTTTTTTTTTTTTTTGAAAGTCCTGCTTTGATGTGATGAATTAGCCAACTGTTCAGTGACCCAAAGCGCAGCGAGGATGTAAATTGGCCGTGCAGAGAGGGAGATAGTAATTGTGATACCCCTCTCTTTGATGTTAACATCTGTAACAGATTTAAAACGCTTTTTTTTTTTTTTCAACCGCCACTAAACCAGAGTGATTCTGTAGAATTTAATGAGGACAGATTATAGTCAAGGTTGATCTTTTATGGTGTTTTCATCACCTGTTCATCAGAGCTGCCTGCAATTCTGGAGGAAACTGCCTGTGCGAGAGACGCTGCCCTGCAAAAGCGTTAACAAGTCATTTAGCGTCGTACTTAGTGTTAAAAATGTTGATATTAGTGGGCAGACCTGTGTTCCTCCGCCTTGTTTTTGACATATTTATAATACAACTGCATTGGAAACAGGAGGGATTATGGAAACTCACTGGCAGATTCTGGTTTAAGAAAAACAAGACTTTACCACTGAATATGAGACCGCAAATTACTTGTTAAGACGGAGATTCTTGCAGTGCAACTCCACTCAGAAATATCAGTTTGTGCCCCTTGCTGCCAACATGGTTAAAATAAAAATTACTAAAAAAAAAAAAAAAAAAATGATCTTGACAACGGAGGATCTTCCTAGAAATGTATAATGAGCCCACCGTGTCAGTGATGGCTCTTGTTGACATGGATGTGTGTGTACACATGCACACACACACATGCACACAGCTGACATGCACAGATGACACACACTCAGAGCCCTAGCATGTGGGCAGGACCCTCCCTGGTAATTACTGGAGTGCCAGGGGCAGACGTTCCTCATCTGTTGGTGTACACACGGCGAGCTGCAGCACGGCGGGTATCGCAGCCCCGCTATCAACAGAGACAGAGGGATTAGAGCGGACTTATGCTAAGCCTTGATTTCCATACAGCAGCGCTCGATGTACTCCCCGGCTCTATCTCTCTTTTTACCTCACGCTGAACAGAGATGGGCTCGCCGCCGAGAGAAGCAGGTGGATCGCAGCTGCCAGACGTATATATAGTGCAAGCCAGTTCACAAGCAACCACCAGTCATTCTGATTAACTAGTAGCAGGGTAAGTGGTTTAAAACTGCAACAGGCAAGACGCTCATTGAAACGTACTAGTTTGATCAGGCTAAATCACAAATGGGGGGGGTGCAACACAGACATTTCACCACACTTGTTGGCGTAAATTCACCGTATTTGTTCAAATGACCTCCAGGAGTAGCTCACAATATGATATTGTACTGATTCTTTGGACAATGATATGATATTTGCTGATATCACAAAGTCAGCTGTGAGATTATTTTGATTTGATTCAATCCGGGGGCCGATGATCGATATAAGACGATATAATTATCATTTTAACACAGTTGGTTAAATTGCAACGCCGTGTTTCTGTTGGTGATGGTCCAGCTTTGTCATGTTTCCTGATTATTCAGTCTCATACTGGGATTGTTTGCACGTGGCTTCGTCTCTTCTCTGAAATCCAAAATATTTCCACACTGCTGGTTTATTTCTGAGAGGGGAGTAGATATCCTTATTGTCTCTCTTTTGGTTGCTTGCCACGGCTGCCATTATCAGCCCGGTGCTGGCACCGTTTGAACGTTTAGGAAGGCGGCGCGCCCGGACGGAGATGGTGACACAGACGCGCCGTGGGAATTCAAAAATAAAGGTGTATCTCTGAGATGACGAAACGGAGTGCAACTCAGTTCACAAACAACCACCAGTGTTTCTGATTAACTAGTGATGGGGCAACTGCAAAAGGTAAGACATTCATGTAAAAATATGCTACTTTATCAGTCTATAGGTTCATTTCTGTTCCCTTTACGTTCAGTCTGTTTCAAACGATGTAACCGTCACTGCCCACGTGGCCATCCCTTATGTCGGCATGGATGTTCAGCAGTAAATCCACTAGAGGGCGGCGCAGAGTCAAACGTTTATGACGACAACAAACATGGTGACGCTAGAGGAGGTCGTAATGATGGAGTAGACGGTGGTCCGTGAGGTCATTGAACACATCACGACAGGAGGACGGTGGTCTGTGAGGTCATTGAACACATCACGACAAGATGACGGTGGTCTGTGAGGTCACTGAACACATCACGACAGGAGGACGGTGGTCTGTGAGGTCATTGAACACATCACGACAAGATGACGGTGGTCTGTGAGGTCATTGAACACATCACGACAGGAGGACGGTGGTCTGTGAGGTCATTGAACACATCACCGCAGGCGGACAGAGGATTCTTGTCTCTGATATTACCATTAAGAGATTTTTTTTCTTGTGTCTCGCTAATAGACCGGTCTTACTTGAATTACTGGCTGCCCCCATGATTTCTGGTGATGCTCCTCCATTTCACCCATATTCAGAAGCTTCGTAAAAATGTGCACAAATACAAATAAAATGAACGCAGAGTACAGACAGAAGGCAGAAGGCTCCGTCCCTATCAGAATTTAACGTGGAGCATAAAACCTGAAAATCAGGGTTGAAACACACAATTTCAACACACTTACTGACATAAATTCACCCTATTTGTTCAAATCGTCTCAGCTTTAGCTATGTTCCCTGGTGGGAAGTGTCAAATCGAAACTTAGAGGAACAGTTCACCCAAAATCCACAAAACAAGATATTTTTGGTTCACATAGTTTGGTGAGGTTTCCAGTCGAGCACCCTCCGCCCCACATTTTGCACTCCATGCGGGCAGGCGGATACAGTCTTTCACCACGTTTAACCTTTACCATGTTTATCCGCAGCCTTTTATTGCCGCAAATGCATACAGTGTGTAACAGAACAAAGGCAAAACAAAAAAATGTTTTCGCTGTATGTACAACAGAATAAGGGTCAGCTGGAGGGGCCAAGGCAGACGGTCTGTGGGAAAGAAGGAATGGAAAACTACCGAGTGTAGGAAGGCACAAATTGTGAGAGGACGTGGCAAATGGCCTTCGCTTGCGGCAAAATTAACGGAGCAGGAGATACCAGAGAAGAACGAGACACAAAACCCCGAGTATAAAGGGAGTCTTCTGCTCAGTGGTGAGGGCGCACCACAGGAACATATTTGCCTTGGTGGAAATTGAAATTGGAGATTTTTGTCGGTTATGGTGACAACACACAACAGTGGAGCCGTAAATTCGATCGATGAGATTTGTCCTCCATCGTCCGGAAAACCCTCACCTCGTCTCAGGCAGCAAGACAAGAGAGACGGAGCACAAAAGACGCCTCTCCGATGTTTGTGCTCCCTCACTTTGTTGCGGGTCTTCGCTGCAAAACCTCAACTCAGTCGACCTGAAACTCGCTGTGAGGCGGTTTACGCAGATGTCAGCCCGCCACGACCGTCTCAGCTCTTTGCAATGGCAGCGATTCAAATAAAAATCTCCCCTGTTCTCACCATCCTGCTGTTTCTTTGAACGGGATTGTCTGTTTTACTCCCATTCGTTTTCTACGTGGAGCACTTGTAAGGTTGACTTGTTGTGTGGCATTATCTGGGCATTATCAGTGAACGATTTTCTGCCTTGTTCTTCATTGTTTGTCAGAGCGGAATCAGAAATAGTTGCCACGACAAACCTGCTCGCGCCCGAAGGCTGTGTCTCCATGCCGTTGTTTTTGGAAAGAGCTGCGGCTGTTGAGTTTCTCCACATGTAAATTTTTGAAGGTTTTGAATTCATACCCATCCAGTCCCATTGTGCAGGGGGGGGGCAGAGACTGGACACCTCTGGATAAATTGCACCGTGAGTAAGTGCAAAAAATATATTTTTCTGTATTTTGAGCAAACTGTCTCCAAAACAGCAGGGAGATATTCAGAGAAAACGGTGCTGAAGCGGCTGCAAAGTAAATGGCTTGCCCATCACAGTTTCACAGGCTCTCCATCAGAGTTTTATTATTCGCATTTCGTCATGATATCTGCAAACTGTGTACATTCTAGCAGGTTAGTGCCATTGCTGGAAAGATTCAGGTAAACACAATTTTTGCAGTCTTACTTCTCCATCGTTGAACTTTTATTTATTAAATCGTATTGTGATTGTATCAAAATCATAAACCCCATATCTCATTTCATGAAATTTAGCATAATGCCTCATCCATGAAATAAGTGAGGCTGTTACATATGTATCTTCATATAGCAGCTCTTTATAAAAATGGTAACAAGTCATGCTTATTTAATGCATATCTAATGCATGACTCATCCTGATTTTATGGCTGAATTAATGCATGATGTGTCATGAACCCCTGCAGCTCAAATTAGAGATAGTTCATACCCTTACTCAACAGTTGTATGAGGGGCTTTGTTCAACATAATTAGTTTAAAGCAAATTTGATGACATATTTGCTAGTTGTCAGTCTCGGGGCCTTTCCAGATGTAATTCATGGTTCAGATATTGCACAGATGTTACTGATCCATGCACTGATACGTGACAGATATGCACACACACTGCCGCCTGTAGTATTTCTATAATATTTCTGTACTTAATCGATCAATCTAAAGTCCATTAGCCTGGCTGTAGGTAGTGAACGCCAAGGTTTTCTTCCTCTGCTTTGCCTTCCTAGATGCATTACGGTATAGCGCCACAGTGGAGTGTGTCAGCATTACAGTCAAATTAGAAATTCGATCATAGTGCTCATTACGATCCACAAATCTATTTGATAGAAGTTGATAATGCATTACCGTGCACTTGATTTGCTCGCATCTTTCAAAACAGGGAAGGGGTTGCCATGGCAATTTGCACTCCCACACTTGTTTTTGTATGTGAAGCCTCCTTGTTCAAATAAATTGCTTTAGAATACATTCAAATTGAATGCATTTTTGTTTTTGTTTTTTTTTTTGCTCTATTAATAAAGCGTTTTGAGTGGTTTACTGAAGCCTCGTGTAACCTTGCACACAATACCAACAACAAATGTGACAATAATATTAAGAATCAACAAAAAAGAGCTCTGGTGATGAATTGGTGCTCAGTATCGGCCCATAACTAAAGCCCAGGTATTGGAATTTGATTGGAACTGAAAAAAAACTCTAATATTATATCATGTATGACTCATGGGTTAAGGATAATAAACAGATGATATGTTAAGTGTTAAGTATCCATATGAACTAAAAGTGGCTGCATCATTTCAGCACCTTTCATCTGAAGTGTTAGCGGTGTGTGTGTTTGTTTGTCTGGTTATATTTTCAGCTCCCTCTCTCTCTTTCAGAATGCACACACACACTAAGCTGGCGAAAAGCTGAATAATAAGAAGCGGCACACATTCCCCGCTCACACCTGGGGCTGCCAAAGTGCGGAGCTGGGTCGTGCAGCTTGGAGGTTAAACGTGGGCTTTTGTGAATTTGCTTGTTGCCTATGAGGAGCTTTCAATATAGCAGCACAAAGGCAAATCTGTCTTTATTACTTGTGGCTCCGACTGCTTAAGTATGGGTCTAATGGAGGTGGAGGAGTGGCGTAGAATTCACTGATGTGTTTAATCTGTGGTGTCCAAGGGCTCGGTGATGGGCCTCAGCAGGGGGGAGGAAGAAGGCGAGGCAGCCTCATTTCTGGTGGTCGATTGCCGGGCCGTGGAGGAAGGAGAACAGCGGTGGGGAGGCGCAGAATATACTATCCACATTGATCCGCAATGGCCCGAACGGCAGTCGTGTCACAAACACATGCAGTAATGGAGTGTGAAAGTGGAGAGGATGAAAAGTAACAGATGAGGAAAAATGAACCTGACCAAGTACACAGGCGCGGCGAGACTTGGGATCCATTCTAACGATTCAATAGTGTCAATATATATTACTGTAGCTCCATTAGCAGCCACCGTGGCTCATTAATATGTGCAAAGCAGCTCACAGTGACCTTCACAATTATGCTGTTTCCTTTGGGGTGCGTCTCCTGTGGCCAGCTGCATTAGATTGAATAGGACACGGTGAAAAACTCAGGGTGTGAATTATACTGTGACTTTCAGGGGAGCTGGGGTCCTCCTATTTTTCAGTGAAAGCCCACAGACACGGTGGCCCCCTCACCACATTAAACATATATGTGTGCATTTATATGTGTGTGTGTGTGTGTGTATTACATCCAATAATGTGATAAATCCCCATTAGCATAATATACCATTACAGTAATAACAGTTTGCAGCTAACAGTGTAATAATCCTACTATACACTTCCCATCTCCTGCCGTTAATGTCATAAAAGCCCACAAACATTAATGTAATCCCCGCTATTGATCTGACGTAATCATTATTACAGTATGGGGCTTTATTATGAACAAGATCATCAAAATTTTCATGGTGCTTTCACAGAAGAACACAGAAATGCATGCGTATAGAAATACTAATATGGTATACAAAAAAATGAGCACAAAATACACAAGTATGAAGAAAAAGCAAGCAGTATAAAATAAAATTGTAATTCTGTGCTTTTCTCAAGTCAGCAGGCAGGTTGTTCTGTTTCTTAGGAGCATACAGACGTTATTTATATTGTAGTTACTCGCCTCTTTTGCTTAGTATCTTTCATAACTCAGTAATAACCACCAATCATCTGTGAAGGTGCAGCAGTCCAGTATTGAAATCTGGTTGCTATGACCAGTTATAATGATGTAAATGTACTACAACTCACAAATTATGGTGTATACAGGGAGGCAGTTGTTGCATCGATTAAACACAGCTTATATATCGGTGATGGGAAATGTATGTACATTATGTTAAAGGTTTATTAGATTAGTGGGAAGTTATTACATTATCAGCTGTACCCCGTGTGCTTCAGTGAGCTGACGACTGACGGTGAATTATAAACTCTGAGAGCGGATGGAGCAATAATTCACTCACATTATATTGAGAAGTCCACAGGCACGAGTCAAAGCCGGCCAAATATTTTTGCTTACACAGAACAGATATGCACAAAGCTACAGATGGGATCAAAAACGGTGTTGACAGCTGACAGACAAAAGGCACTGTGTGACAAAATGTTCTTTTATCGCAGAGGCCCTTCAAATATTAAACGAAAGGTTGAAAGAGATGTAAGACAAAGAGATGTAAGCTATGTAGGAGGGTTTATTCTGTTTTATGTATGCGTGTCTCTGTATTTAATTGAAGTGATGTGCTGATTTGATGCATGGATGACTGATTTGATGTGCTGATGTTTTGATGTTTTGTGATTATTGCCATTATTTGTGATTGTCTGGAAACGCTGCCTTTGAGACACAGGACAGTTCCCAAATAATCAGATGGCAACACCGCGTTAGATACTGTTGCACACATAACCACATTAGTGCATGCAGATGCCGATATGAGCGATAGTGTTCTGGAGCTAAAGCGCAGCATTGGCTCGCTCCGCTTTGCCTCCTCTGTTTAGCTGCCCCCTGCTGATTTGGAGTCAATCAAGGCAGTTACAACTAAGCGGAGCAATAGATCCTCTTGATTGTTTATCGCCATTCTTCATGCCTGCACAAGCTCGCCGTCGTCTCCAATTTACAAAGCCCGGACTTCAATCAAAGGGAGCTACAGTGTAAGCTGTGGCTCTCGTGAACCAAGCGGAGAGCCTGCGAACTTCACAAGTGCTGATTGGTTAAAATTGTTACACGCGGCTAATCAAGGCGTCATTTAGCGTGTGCAGATGATCCGTTATGATGGCAGGGTCTGCTGACTGATGAGACTAATCAGGGCTGTCCTTCATGCAGCAACACTTCAATGAGAGCAGGGAAACCATGTGTGGAGCTTATCCACTCATGTCTTCTGTCTCGGAAAGTTCACCACTACCCAGCCTGCCTATCTAAATGGAAATGACCTGGAGATGCAGCCGTGCTGGCAAATCTGCAGGTGAAGGATTGGATGCACATGAGCCACATTTCCATCGGGATCACCTTGCTACTCGCCCAGCTACAACACAGCAAAGTGTTAGAGCGTTGTCTCTTACCCATTCCAGCACCGTGGCCTGTATCCCCCGTGCCACATCAAGCAGTAGTTAGCAAAGACACGCGCAGATAACCTAACTAGTATAAATAGTGCAGAGGCCCCCATCGCATTGTTGTCTCTAACTGAGAAAGTGCCGGAGTGCATTTTGAATAGTGCATGAACAATGCTCGAGGCCCTGAGTCAATCACTGTCTTGGCACTCAGATGGCAGCAGCCTGCTCTGAGATGTTAATTAGTGATGACTTGCTCCTCTGCCTTCTGCTGCGGGGACAGGTGAGACAGCTACAGTAAAGGTGAGGCACTGCAGGGAGGGATGCAGGAAGTTTCCTCAGAGCTCACTTCAGCTTTTGATCTGCCGGGATCATTCTCATCTATAGCTCAGTTTCATTTAGTGGCGCAACGCGGTGATGAAAGCGGAGCCCCTCTGACACCTGAGGAAGGCAATGTTCTGTGGTGAGACGCCGCGGTGTCGCCCAATGGATTGTGACTTCTTACTAGATATTGCATTTGGAAGTCATTTCTCCCCTCCAAATGTGTCAGCGCCTCACTACATGTGTAATACAGTATCGTCGGTCGACCCTTTCCACTGTTACTGCAGGCTGTCATTCAATTAAACTCACATTAAATACAAATTCTCCTGGAAAATGGGTTTCAGCCATGTCAGAATAAACAAATTACAAACATGTTACAATAAAAAAATGACAATGAGCTTTGCAATCATGTAACAATCAGTCTTATAATTAAAAGCCTAGTTACCACAAGTCTTAAGGATCCTACTGTAAATTGATTATCTGTTAGTATCAGGTTAGGAAAACTAAATCAGATGGGTACTTTCAAACATAAGAACCAAAGATGGTGCTGTCAAACAAAACAATTTTATTTAACAAAGGAGATCACCATGCACTTAATTGCTTTCCCATTGTCTCTGGCAGAGTCCATAGGTCCATAAAACTGAAATAATCGGGTCCAACTCAAAAATCCTTCCAATTAGGAAAAAATACCCTTCAAAATGCAAAAATGTAACTGAAAACAGCAGTCAACAAAACAAGATCACGTCAAAGTTATTATTTCATACAGGTAAGCTACTTTGTGGGTTTGAATCTATCAATAGCCACCAAATGCCCATCAAAGGAGGGAAAGGAGAGTCCAGAACGGCGATGACCTTCCTAAGGACCTTCTTCTAATAAATGTCTATAAACTGGGCCAGATGTAGCCCAGTAATGTTAACTACCAGTCTTAAAAAGCTTCCTTCCTTCCTCTTCTCGTTGGTCAAGGTTACCATACCATGCAACAAAGGTTAAGACCGATTCCATAAAACTTCTGCGGAGGGTCATCATAAAAGAAACCTTGAGGGTCCAGCGCAGAGAGGACTCTATTTCTCAATTTCATGGTATAATTTAACAAAGAACTCGTTAAAGTTAGCCAAATTATTATACTGTCAGCGATGAGGAAGTTTGACTCGAGGGACCAGGAAGGACCCCAAAGACCATCGCCTGCCAGGAAATGGTCTGCAAATTATTATCATTATTATTAGTTATGTTGCAGTGGCTGCAAATACCACTCTTTCAAATAATATAACAAATATTTCCTCTGTCTTCTGTTTGCAGTTCAGTTTGCCTGCAATTTTCTTTCTGTAAAGCCATTTTTTACAGACCAAAGCAAAACTATCCCAAGGAGTGTTTGAATACTATATTGGAAACACAGTAGTGCCTAATTACATATAAGCTGTGTCTGGTTTGTACTTTTTTACAGGATAAAAACCGCAGGAGTTGCAGGTTTCACAGTGACAATAATAAACATTGCACAGGCTATAAATATCCCTCATACATTCACTTTCTAATCTCAAAGTATCTTCATGTAAGCCGGTGCTGAAACCGGGGAGTATACAGGACATGATCACCGGTGTGTCCACATGTTATAATGGCAGCACTGGCTACTGACTATGCAGCTAACTTTACATTTATTGGTGTAAATGATGTCATGCACAACCAGGTTTTAATGAATGAACTGATTGGTTGACAGCATGCATATGTAATGAGGTGGGTGCCTCATTCAGACAATCGCCAGACAGCTGCTTGACAACTCGCCACAGTCTCTGTATCTACATTGTTGCTGGGTGCTGAAGCTCCAAAGCTGGATATTTGTTCCCCAAAGGCAGAGATATTGGTATGCAGTGGATGGCACACTTATAGGGAAGTTTAGACTCTGACTCCTACAAGCGTTTTACCATCTAACTGTCAAAAAGTGAAAAACTGACAAAAAAAAGATGCTCCTTGTGTTAGAAATCAATGTCAAAGTTTTCCTGGCTGAGTTAAAATTATTGCACCGGAGCTTTAAATGACTTCATTTTCCTCAGAAAAGGAGTCACAGTTGACAGTGAGCTCAGGGCTGGGTGATGACGGTGTCACATCAACATGAACTGTGTGTTCATTTGTGCCGGTGTGTGTTGGTGGCCAGGAAATGGCTACAATGATCAGGATATGAACAGTGAAGGGTCCAAAAACTTGATTCAGAAACATTGCATGAACGAGGCAAGTCGATGTCAGCTCTGTGAATCCAGACATGAATCCTTTGGGTGAGGAAATGTGCAACATGTCAGTGAGTGCTGCATCACCACAATTAGAGTGTTTCCTTGCCCTGGTGAATATATAATGCAAACTGCTGATCGCAGTATAAGCGCTCCAGAGACTGACTAGCCCTCTTTTCAATAAAAGCTCTAAGCCATGCAAGAACAAATCTGAAATGCTCCAGACATGCTGACCTTTCATGACTCAGACGGTCATATTTTCTTGTGCTCTTAAAGGGGGCGATGCAGAAGCCCATGAGACTAACAGGAATCAGCTGTTAATTAAAGCACACCACACATTAAAGTGCCCAGTCCACATAGCCATGAATTTAGCTGATAGCGCAGGTATAAGAATTGTACTCCTCCAGTCTTGTTGATTTTCTCAAGCGGGGGTGAAAGTGCCTGATATGTTGATGACTTGATTCAAAGGGATTATTTTATGAGGCACAATGGGATGTGTCAGCGATAAAAGTCAACTGAGCATTATTTCTGAGTAAAGATGCTGTAATTTCTTTTCATCGATTCCCCTGTCAGCATGGCTGGAGTGCTCACTGGGCATCTGCGTTTGTGTTCTGCATTTTTGGCAACATCTCACTAGTTTTCTTTTTGGGCGGTTATTACTATTTTTTCAATTATTAATTGTCATTATTGTGATATTTTCCATTTTCAAAGACACTCATAAGTGTTAGCAGTTGGTGGAAGCGTAAGAAAAGCAGCATGAGGAATAAAACCGAACAAAATACAGAAAATTGTACATGCCTACACACAGGACCTGTAGTGACCCACATGCTTATGCATGCACATATTTACAACTGTCTAGGGAGCATAATTTTGAGCTCTGGTATGTTCCTAACATATCATGTTAGCTGGTTTTATTGCATTATGTGAGGCAGCTAATTCCAACTATCGTATTTCTCAAAAAAGGCAGGAAACCATTCTTTCACTGCTAGAAAATGTGGTGGTTTCCAGTGGAGAGCGATCGTTCTCATAGCAGCAGTGATGCCTGCCAGAAAGGAGACGCCTTTCATTAATTGTAAGCTCCACAGATGAGGTATTGCTGAGGACAGGCAGGCTGGCAGGGGAGGGAAATTTCTCCATTGAAAGGTAAACAGAAAATCAGCCCACCGTTACCACACCAATACATGCCCAGCACCTTCCCCGAGCAAAGAGAGCATTCATTCAGGGTATTTCCACAGAATAAGACATCATCTATCAATAAACTTACAAGGGATCACCACGGATTAAGATTGCTAGAAGATAAAGAGAAGTTGATCCAAGTGGTTTGCCAATTTGAATTAGTGCGTGGGCAAGGTAGGCCCTCTTTCCAGAGAGAGAACTGGATGGAAGTGGTTTATAAGAGGCGCTCACAAAAAAATATATAGATATATAAATAAAAAAACGAACAAACAAAAAAACATATTTAGACCTGAAAAATGGCTCTGGCAGCAGATTTGGGATCTAAAATAATATGAAGAGGATGAGTGTCTAGCTTACTCACCCATGGCACAGCATAAACGCACATGGCTATAATTGGAGTATAATTGGAGACAGAGGGAAAAGGAGGAGCCTTGCTCTGAATAACCTGAATGCACAGAGGTCTGCGTCCCCAATGATGTCTGTCAAGGTATGGAGCCCTTTTTTACCTCACTGAAGAAATGAAATTTGATGTCCTTCTATTATTAGATCATGATTATGGAAAATTGGAGAGATTCCAATATTCCAGTTGCAGGTATATTTACTGCACATTTTTCAGCATTCTCACCATATTTTCAAAAGATGAGAAATAATTTGACAAAGACATGTTTTAGAGGAATGCTGGAATAGATCTGGTCCTGGGGGTACAGAGATATTTTGTTCTGCGAGATGCCAGGAGACGGATACTTCTGGGTTAAGCCGCGCAGACAGAAGTCTCGGGACAAACCTCAGAGAATACCACTCCAAACTCCACCAGCTGTCTCATGGCTGTGAAGTGCACCTTTTTTCAGATTTGAGGTCTCTTGCTTTTTCAGATAAATTGCACCAACATAAAGAAATTAGGTAACACTTTACAATAAGAGTACAACAATTAACGTTAGTTAATGCCGTAATAAACATTAAGTAACAGTTAACTAACCGTTAACTAATGTGTCTAAGAATCATGTACTAATGCTGTTCATGCTAAGGTATTAATTTCTATGTTATTTAAGGGTTATTGGAGATATTATTAACATTAGTAAATGCCATTATAATCGTAAACTAACAGTTTATTAACCATTACGGCATTAACTAACGTTAACTAATGTTAATTGTTGCACTCTTATTGTAAAGTGTTACCAGAAACTATTCACTAATATCAGCTGAAAGCTTTTCTACAGGACCTTTTCTTTGTTATGCTAAAATTAGGCTCTGAAAGGTCATTCGATCAAGTGAAATCATGCCGAGACAGTCCTGCTCTTGCACCATTTTTAGATTAATTGCTTTAGACTTAACTTAGATCCTGATCGACACTTAATGTACCTTTCTGAAGCTCCTAACTTGGGAAATATTAGAAATATTTTGTGGGCTCAATCCACAATCTCTGTTGACATGGGACCCAAACCACAATGATTAACCAGCCCTCTATTTCTTGTACGATTATGAGCAATGCATTTAGTAAATATCCTCAAACTGAAATACAGAGACCTAATTACATATACAGCTGGACGGGGGAGTTTATGCACAGACATAATCAAGCCATTTACAATTTGTTTAATCCTTCATTCCCACCACGTCACCTCCTCAAACCCACAAGCTGCAATCTAAATCTCAACAAAGGGTCGTGCCATGCTTTAGATGCAAGAAATGGCAGCTTGTAATAGCAAGAAATGAGTTTCAGATAATTCTGAGAAAGGTTTGTGTTCAGATTGTAAACGAGCTGTTATCTTGAGTTACAGTGTGCGGGTGCGCTGGAGGGGGCCCCAGTAGGCCTGGCCGTGG